>NC_138873.1:102568267-102854292 GCF_965194805.1 Balaenoptera borealis | reverse complement strand
AAGCAGAAGGGAAGGGGCTAATAAGGATAAATTTTTTGTTAAAAAAAGAAAACAGTAGTATTGGAGAGGTGAGATCCTGAAGAAATATGGAAGAAAGAATAGAATTGAGAATAGCATAGAAAGCCTGGTAGCAGAAAGTGAAATGCAGGTAAAGTAGGAATGACATTTAAGATTGCATGTCGTTGATCGCAAACATATGAATATGCATTATTGGAAGAACTGAGAATTGTGTCTACAGTTATGATATGAGGAATTGTGTTTGTGGTTGGATCAATGACAACAGATGTTTCAGCTTAATCAATTATCAGGGTCTGTGGGAGAGGAGAGGATTAATGCTGACTACATAATAACAACACACACACAAGAATGACAGAAGATTGTCACAGAGCGATGATGGGGTGGAACATACAGACAAACACTGCTGAGGTGAAAGTCATGTCTTTCAGATAACAAAATGAGCTAGCTGATGAGAAGTCATTAATACCAGGCCTCTCCCCAACAGCTCTCCACGGCTCACATGATTCTCAATCAGAGAATGACAGAATAATCTCAAGATCTCCACATGTTTTCATCAGCTGTAAAAAACAATATTTGAAATTTGTCAAAAATCTGACATCTGGGCAAAACCTTGATGAATTCTGCCTGTTTCTAGAATAGTCCATTTTCTTCCCTTTACCTTCTCATATCTCCCCAAGCTCCATACAGACTCTGTCAGACAGAGGAGGTTGAGATGGTTAAGTAGAGAGTGTGTAAATGCTCCCTATCTTAACCAGACACTATCAGTGACATTAACTGTATTTAATAATAAAACATATGACAGACACCTCCTTGTTTAAGTATTCATTATTTGAGTGCTCTATAATCTGAGTTCCCACATTCAGTGTAGCATAAGACAGTTAAGTTTATCACCGTATAAAAACGTTCACTGTTAACATGACTGTCCACTTATTCTTCCTTACTGAATATGATTCATGACCAATCAGGATCACATCTTTGGATGTTGTAATTTTTCTCTCTGATTTTCACATAACGTAAAATTAATGATAAAAAATTAATTTTGAAGTAAAGTTGCAAATACGACACGTTACAGGAGTCCATAAAGTCATTTATTACATTAAAAGTCATTGTCGGGCTTCCCTGGTGGTGCAGTGGTTGGGAATCTGCCTGCCAATGCAGGAGACACGGGTTCGAGCCCTGGTCCGGGAATATCCCACATGCCATGGAGCAACTAAGCCCGTGTGCCACAACTACTGAAGCCTGTGTGCCACAACTATTGAAGCCCATGTGCCTAGAGCCCGTGCTATGCAACAAGAGAGGCCACCACAATGAGAAACCTGTGCACCGCAACGAAGAGTAGCCCCCGCTCGCCACAACTAGAGAAAGCCCACATGCAGCAACGAAGACCCAATGCAGCCAAAAATTAATTAATTAATTAATTAATTATTTAAAAAGTCATTGTCCAATGATAATCTGGCAGATTCCAGCCACCTAACAATCACCTAGAATTAGATAATCAAAAGGTTTATGACAAGAGATGTGCTTCAAATAAAAATTATTTGAATAACAACGTATGGAGAGAGGGTCTTGGGAAAACCGATGAAGTCCATGAATATTCTTGACAAAATTAATGCTGGAACACAATGTGAAAAATCAAATGTACATTAAATAGTGTTATGTTGTGCTATTAATTTTAAGAAGAATTATACCAAATATTAGTATATGGTTATAATCTAAAAAGTCTATTTGTGAAATATAAAATACATTTATTTTTATAAATGTTTAGCTTCTTTCAAGAAGATAAATTATTAATAAAATATTTTGAGGTTGTTTTCCTTTTTAAAAGTGAGTCTCATCAAGTGAGTTTTTATTTAGGCAGTATGCATGTATCAAATATTCCTTCAAAATAAGAACCTTAGGTTCATGCAGATCAACTTCTCAACAAGTTTCAAGTCCTTGAAATGACTGCCCATGAGGTCCTTTCTCTGAGAAGCAGAGTATAACTTGAGTAACCAATTGGAAAGTTCACCTGCAGGGTCTTGTTGACTAACAGTGAAAAGAAAGAAAGAAAGAAAGTAAGAGAGAGAGAGAAGAAGAGAGGAAGAAAGAAAGAAAGAGAAAGAACAAAAGAAAGAGGTAGGGAGGGAGGGAGGGAGGGAGAGAGGAAGGAAGGAAGGAAGGAAGCAATCCTTTTTTAAACTACCGTAAAATGTTAATGCTAACATGAACTTGTTGTGACAAGTTGATCTTCAGTGTTTCCATGTCATGTGGTACCTTCAAATCATCCTAGGGGGTATCAAGATTTTCACGCACCCGGATGATTTAGGAATTGGGTTGACTCTGCAGTTACTTCAGAAAATTCCCTGAAAGGAACTTTGTGGACTATATTTCTGCAATCAATTACCATCATTACAAAAAGGGGAATTAATCTTTAAATCTAGATCATTATGTGTCCTGGTTAGTGGAATTAAAAGAGATAGAACTTTACCTGCAAATTTAACATTTCACACTGGTTCCATATAAATTACTTTCAGTGGCCACAAGAAAGTGCTCAAATTGAAATATGTTAGGTCGTCATCATCTGACTAACAAATAAACTGTTTATACCAGGACAGTTTGTAATGTAGTGCATATTTATAAAATTAACAATGATTATTGAAGATCAAATCATATTACTTGGCTATAATTTAAAAACTGGAAAACACAAAGGAATAGCAAAAATATGACCAAATCTTTAAAAATAGACAAACTAAGTTGAATAAAAGTTTGTAGTAAAATAGAATTATGCTAATATTTTTGGTTTCTATGGAAATAAAATATTTTAAAATGATTTTAAGCATTCCTACTGTGAATGTTAATTAGAAAAAGGAAGCATGAGCTATGAAAATTGCTTTTAATTTTTCTCTTACATTTTATTATGAAAATTTTCAAACTACAGAAGAGCTGAAGAATTTTAATGTCTATATTACTACCATCTAGATTGGATCATCAACATTGTACCATACATATCTTATTACACACTTATCCATTCCCCTCTCAGTCCATCAGCCCACTTTTGATGTATTTCGGAAGTTGCCTATTGGTACCTTATACCCTAAATACCGCAGCATGCATATCATTAGATTCAATATTTGCTTGCAGAGCTCTTTTTTCTTTTGAGGTAAAAGTCACAGAGATTGAAATACTCAAATCTTAGACATACCATTAGATGAATTTTGACAAATACATGCTCCTGTGAAATGCAAACTCCTAACAGACATAGAACGTTATCCCCCAAAGTTTTCTTGTGCTCATTCACAATGAATCCCTTCCCCTCGATCTTCCGGGAGCAACTGTTTTTTGATTTTTTTTCCCACATAGATTAGTTTTAACTGTTCTTGAACTTCATATAAATGGAAACATACTATAGTATACCATATATTATTTTATAAGGCTTTTTTTCTCCCAGCATGTGTTTGAGATTCATCCATGTTTTTAGTGTATCAGTAGTTCATTATTTTTTATTCCTGAGTAATATTTCATTATGTGCCCCCCTTTGATGGTCACCTGAGCTGCTCCCATCATTTTGTTATCATGATGAAAACTACTATGACATTTTTATAAAAGCCATTTTGGAAACATGTATTTTTATTTTTCTTGGGTCATTTCCCAAGAATGAAATTGCTCTGTCATGGAATGAGTTTATGCTTAATTTTATAAGAAACTGCCAGATCTTCCAAAGTGATTGTAAGTGCTTTTGTTTTTAATATAAAATCAAATACTCAGGGAACATTGGTTTGAAGCAGCAACCTTCAATATCAATAACATGAAATCTTAGAAAAAATAGTTAACACACTAATACATGTTTCCATAAGATACAAATATATTACTCTGTCTCTTTTGATAATATATTGTAGATTAATTCAATGTACTTAAATAAAATATTTAATGGCAAGTGTTTTAGCTTCAAATAAATCATTTTCATGTATAGTCAGATATGATTTAATTTTTAATTTAGAAAGAGAATAGCCTTGGAACTTATATAATTTATGTTGAATATTAATGTATTTTAAGAAAAACTAATTGTGATAATAGCATCATAGCTTCAATGTGGAATTTGTTCAGTGAAGAACCAAGTATAAACTTTCTCTTCTCCCCCAAAGCACTTGTTCACTCATTCATCAAGTTACTCAGCCATTCAATAATAATTTATGGAGTGCTTACTATGTGCCAGGTATTGTTCTAGATCTAGAACAAGGCAAATATATTTGCAATGTTATTGCTATAGCTTTCTGGTTGTTTCCTCTTACTAATCAGTGTTTTTAACATACTACCTTTTTGTTTTTACTGTCCCTCACTTGCCTTTTCCATCTCTTATTAACCATAGTTATAACACTTTTAACCTTAGGACTTTCAGAAAAACATGTTCCAAGTCAGCAGTTTCAGCATATCCTGGAGAAACCATGGGTACGTGAGCTCCATTGCCTTCCAATGAGTCAAATGGATGCTGGGCTTCGGGGGCCCTGAGTAACTCCCCAAGGCCTAGAACATTTCCCTGATGAACAGCCTGGCCCACTAACACCCAGATGCCCTCACACACTCATCCATATCCTGTCCCCCTCACTCCAGCTGGCGACTAGAGTCCTGCCCCAGGGGCACCAATTCTCAGCTTCACAGTGATGCTTTTCACCTGACAAAGAACATTACTGCTTCCAAGCCTCGCCCACCTCCTTACCTTTTCTGTGTTGAAATCAAACTCCTTCAGATACTAGGTATCCGTTGGCGATCCTGCTCACAAGCAGCATCAAGTCCTGGGTTGCTGCCCTTCACAACAGACATCCAGCACATTCTGGAGCTCATTTCTGCCTCTACCGATACTCCTTCGAATGACCTGGAATTATCCGATACGCCACTCCTCCAGCTTCCAGGGCTGCCTGGACATCAGCAGACTCCCACAGTGTACCTCACATCTTTCAGATCTTTGACTCTACAGTAGTATCCTGGGGCTGCTGTAACAAATCCCCACAAGAGGGTGGCTTAAAAACAACAGAAGTATATTCTCTCACAGTTTTGGAGCATAGAAATCTAGAAGTAGATTTGTGCCCTTTCCCCTAAATAGGACACTTATCATTGGACTCAAGGCCGACCCTCATCGGGATGATCTCATTTCAAACTCCTACCTTAATTGCACTTGCAAACATTCTTTTTCAAAATAAGAACACATTTTCAGGTTCTGGGTGAATTTATCTTTTGGTGGACTGCAATTCAACACACTAAAAGTTCTGTCAATACTCTTCTATTATTTCTGTTGCTTTTTACAGGCCTAATGCAGTTTCATATTTCATGCAGCACTGTACTTTGTTTTGGTGGCGGCAGGTAGAGGTTAAGAAAATGTACATTGCCTCACCTTCAAACAGCACGTTTTTAAGAGATGCTTCTTGGAAAGGGTTAGGATTTTGAGGGCCAGCATTAACTTCGCCACCTCTTTAGGACTGAGCTGAGCAGTTCCCCTTTGGAAGAAACACAACAAAGGAAAGCACATGGAGGGGACCCTGTCCTCAACTGACAGTGTCTGTCAAGATCCTGAGGTCATACTGGAAAGAAATGAGTAAGTAGGGAACCTAAAATTATTGGTACTTCTCGATATACCCCAAACCCTGATTATATAAATTTGATATTTACTTGCAGCAGTTTGTCTGTCTCATGGCTTCTCAAACGTGGCAGCACCGGCATCCCTTGTTGAGGCTGCCCTCTACATCGCTGGAGCTTTAGCAGCCTGACTCACTGGGTACCAGCAGTACCGCCCCCGAATTGTGACAACCAAAAATGTCCCCAGACATGGCCAACTGTCCTCGTGAGAGCAAAATCACTCTCACTCGAGACTCACTGGTATAGCTGAACACTATTAATATTCACTAGCAAGATTAGATCCTTAAAAAGACACTATTACTTTATTACTATTACTGTAAAGGTGTTGTGAAGCAATCTCCCAAGATTCAAATATTTTTGAATTAAATATAGTTAAAAAACATTTTGGATTCTCTGAAACATAGGAATTTTTTTGTTCCATTAAGTGCATATTTTAGATAAGTGCAACATCTATTTCACTTTTAAGAATTGACGGAATTTTTTTCGACTTAAGAGGGCTATTTAGGCCTCATATTCCAGGTCATTAATTTTAACGGTTCAGACGTTGTTATATGGCACTCTCAGGAGGTGAAGGTGCATACTGATAATACTGCTCCTGTGCAGGGAGATATTATTTTCCTTGGTAAAGACAAACCATTCCTTTGAATTTAGAAACACTTAGTTTCTAAGGCTCTGTTACCATTTTATTTAAAGCCCCATTAGCCCCAACATATTGAATAATAGCTCACCATTCTGCCCCACATATGATTCATATAGAGAAGCAGAAATGCTCATAAAAATTTCTGACTGGTATTGATAGACCTTCTGTTTCTCTCTAAAACTATATGAAGTGTTTCTAATTACTCGAACCTGGAATAAAAAGGAAACAAGCAAGCACAAAGGTATGAGACAAGTGACTGTCTTTTATTTCAGATAATATTCTGTTCTGACTTGAATGTACAGTATGTACTGTAAAGTTATCAATCAATATATAAACTCTCTTTCATGTGGAAAAAGCTGTACTAAAATATTGTGAATTATTATTAAAGAAACATAATCTGATTTAAATCTGAGTCATATTGGCTTTAATCTTTCAGATCCCAGGAAATTTCAGAGTTTGGTGAATTTAACAAGATAGAGTAATCTGGACAGTTTCAGTTCAGCAAGACATTAAAAAATATGATCAGGAGACCAAAAAAAAAAAAAAAAAAAAGAGCTGTATGAACAGTATAAACTCAGTACTTACTGGGCCTCCTTACTTTTCTTATGTAGGGCCAGAATGTCAAATTTGGATATGACTTTCTTTTATATGTCCTTCCCAGGTTTTGTGGGGACTAAAGTTTATATAGTTTTGAGGGTGGGAGCTTCTTAAGAAAAATACGACAAAATTACAAATTCTGATTTAGGAACATAATCATGAAAGAAGCCCTTACAAATGAGGAGCCCTGAAGCTTAACTCTCCCAGCCACCAGGGTCTTTGCCCCAGTATCATGATGCACCACCTTCTCCGCACCCCTTGTCCTCCACACCCAAGCACACCAGAAACTCTGGGCCATGATGAACTCAGGTCCAATGCCCACCTGAAGCAGCTCTCAGGAAGACAGGGGACAGGATAGCCCCCTCTTCCTCTTTGGTGTTCCTTTCCTGTAATTACCATAGGCTAGAATATAACACTTGCAGATTTGGGTTTTTTTTTACTTTTTTTCCATTTTTAAAAAACTTTTCTTAAGCAGTAAGTACAGAGTTCCCATACACCCCCAACTGTCATGTAGACTTTCCCCTTATTAATGTCTTGTATCAGCATGGCACATTTATTACAATTGATGAACCACTCTTGATATATTATTTTTAACTGAAGTGGATAGTTTACTTTGGCCCTCACTCTGTGTTGTACAGTTCTGTGGTTTTGCCTAATGTGTAATGCCATGTATACACAACTAGAATATCATGTAGAGTAATTTCACCACCGTAAAAATCACCTGTGCTTTACCTATTCAAATTTTCCCCCATCTCCATGGACGTGTGGCAACCACTGCTTTGCTTTTTTACTGCCTTTATAGGTTTTCCTTTTCCATACCACCATATGTTGGAATCATATAGCATGGAGCCTATTTTTTTTTTTTTTAATAAATTTATTTATTTATTTATTTATTTTATTTTATTTTTGGCTGTGTTGGGTCTTCGTTCCTCTGCGAGGGCTTTCTCTAGTTGAGGCGAGCGGGGGCCACTCTTCATCGCGGTGCGCGGGCCTCTCACTATCGCGGCCTCTCTTGTTGCGGAGCACAGGCTCCAGACGCGCAGGCATGGAGCCTTTTCAGACTGACTTCTCTCAATTACCATATATGCATTTAAGTTTCTTCCATGTCTTTTTGTTGCTTGATGCCTCTTTTACTTAATCACTGAATAATTTTCCATTGTATAGGTGTGCAAAGTTTATTTACCCATTTGCCTATTGAGAGACCATAGTTGTTTTCTAGCTTGGGCAGTTATGAAAAAACCTACAAGAAACATTCATGTACAGGTTTTGTGTGGACAAGAAGTTTTAACTCCTTCCAATAAGTGCCTAGGAGTACAATTGCCAAATCATATAAGACTGTTTAACTTTGTAAGAGACTGCCAAACTGTTTTACTCTTTCCACATGGGAAAAAGTAAACTTGTACCTCTCCATCATGCCATATAGAAAAATCACTCTCAAATGAAATTAGAGACTTAAATATAAAAGATGGGAAGAAACAACCTTAGCAGAGTATATAAGAAAGTTTCTCTTTGAGCTGGGGATAGGTAAGGACTTTGTAAGACACAAAAAATGCTTTACAATAAAGGAAAAGATAAATGTGAAAAAATTAAGAACTCCAATTCATCAAAAGACACTGAAGAAAGTGGAAAAATAGGCCAATAATGGGAAAAGGTACATGAAAAGAATATATACAGAAGATGTACACAAAGGATTAATATCAGAACATTTTTAATTCCTATGAATTAATAAGAAAAAAGCAAAACAACCTATGGAAAATTAGACAAAATACAAAGATATTTTTCAGGAGTAGAAATAAATAGCTAGTAAATGTATGAAAGTCTGTTTATTATTAATTAGGAAAATGCAAAACAAAAACAAAAGTGAGATATTGTTTTTACTCACTTCTTTCAAACATCAGGGCACCTGACAACATCACAGATGCTATCTAAATGTGTAAATGTATACTTAATATGTTTCTCACCATAAACTCTTTTGTAAGGGCAAGATTCTTCTCTAGCCTAATTTTAACTTCCGTTCCTCCTCTTATAATCCTGTCCTAATCTTCGGGGGTCTCCCCCAAGAAAGATGTAAGGAAATACAGCGGGAGCTAGAAGACCTGGACTCCAGTATGGTCTCTGCCATGAATAAACAGAGGGACTTTAGTCAAATGCCTTAAGGTCTTGGGTTTTAATGCTCAGTTGTGAAATGAGAAGAGGTAGGTTTCATCTCGGAGATTTCAAATTGGCAGCTCTTGAAGGCTGAAGATTTGTTTTCTTTGGCTTGCACCAGACCTTTGAATTTTTTAGATTTAAATATCAGTATGTGCAGACTGCGTGTTCTGAGATGTCATGGTCCCCACCATTCCATACGTGCTAATTGATTTTATTACCTGCCCACCATTGAAGGCATTTGAGTTTGTGACCTCTGTTAGTTAATATCTAAATTTGGTCCAGTCCAAAATGTCCATAAAATATTTGGTCCATGCCAAAATGTCCTTGATACTTGGTCCTGTCCAAAACCATTTGGCATGAACCAAAAATGCTCATGGACATTTTGGATAGAACCAAATTCAAGGAGCTTTGAGGGTGGATCAAATGTCTTCTGGACGTTTTGGACAGGACCAAATGTTTGCTAATGCAGACAACCTTAATACGCAGGCTTGTTTGTATTAGATACCCCTCCGGTGTGTCCACTCAGCACAGCCTGCTTCCCACCTTCCCAGCACTGCCGCTTTACTGACCATCCCCACTAGTCTGTGAGAGTCACCAGCATAGAGTCTATGTCTTTGTTTCTATTGCTAATTTCCCACACAATCGCTGATACATAGGCATCAGTAAATATTGGCTGAATACAAAATTGTGTGGAAGAATGAAAGAACACATACCTCAAATATATTATGTGTCTATCACAGACTTTCCTGTAGAAGGCCAGAAAGTAAAAATTTTTACTGTCTCTATCACAGCTGCTCAATTCTGCTATCGTAGTGGGCATCATTCAGGGTTCTTCAGAGAAACGATACCTGCGTATGATTTATTACAAGGAATCAGCTCACAATTGTGGGTGCTGGCAAAGCAGAAACCCCATGGGACAAGTTAGCAATGCAGAAACTCGGCAGGAGTTAATGCTGCAGTCTCGAATTCAAATTATGTAGGGCAGACTGGCAGGCTGGAAAGGCAGGCGAGAGCTGATGTTTTAGTCTTCTTATTCTCCTGGAAACCTCAGTATTGCTCTAAAGGCTTCCACTGATGGGATGAGCCCCACCCTCACTATTGAGGTTCATGTCCTTTACTTAAAGTCAGTAGACTGTAAATGTGCTCCACATCTACAAAATACCTAGATTAATGTTTGATTAAACAACCGAATGGGGACTTCCCTGGTGGTCCAGTGGTAAAGAATCAGCATTATGATGCTGGGGACACGGGTTCAATTCCTGGTCAGGGAACTAAGATCCCATGTGCCGTGAGGCAACTAAGCCCACGTGCCACAACTACTGAGCTTGCACGCCTCAACTAGAGAAGAGAAAATCTGCACACCACAACTAGAGAGAAGCCCGCACACCACAACGAAGAGCCCACACACCTCAGTGAAGATCCCGAGTGCCACAGCTAAGACCCAACGCAGCCAAAAATAAATAAATAAATAAATAAATAAATAAATAATATCATTTAAAAAAAAACAACTGAATAATATAACCTAGTGAAGTTAACACATGGGACCAACCATCACTTAATGCATGAGCAGCCATAGATAATATGTAAACAAATGGATGTTCATGTGCACCAATAAAACTTTATTTAGTTTGAATTTCATATACTTTTCACATGTCACAAATTATAATTTTTAAATTTTTTTTCCCGAAACACTTCAAACTGTAAAAACTATGTTTAGCTCATGGATAGGCCATACAAACCAGGTGGTGGGCCAAATCTGGTCCAGTGGCTATAGTTGCTGACCCCCTGCTCCAGGACAGTGTGTTGCATGTGTTATCTATATTAATTATAAATATATTTGTTTACATATATATTTACACACACTCACACATACATAAACAAAGGTTATTACAGAATACTGAGCTGAGCTCCCTGTGTTGGTTAGCTATTCAAATATAGTGGTGTGTACATGTCAATCCCAAACTCCCATTCTATCCCTCCCCACACACTTCCCCCTGGTAACCATAAGTGCATTCTCAAAGTCTGTGAATCTGTTTCTGCTTTGAAAATAAGTTCATTTGTATCATTTTTTTTTAGATTCCACACATAAGCAATATCATATTTGTCTTACTCTGTCTGACTTACTTCACTTAGTATGATAATCTCCAGGTCCATCCATGTTGCTGCAGATGGCATTATTTCATTCCTTTTAATGGCTGAGTAATATTCCATTGCATATATGTACCACATCTTCTTTATCCATTCCTCTGTTGATGAACATTTAGGTTGTTTCCATGTCTTGGCTATTGTAAACAGTGCTGCAATGAACACTGGGGTGCATGTATACTTTCAAACCATGTTTTTCTCCCCATATATGCCCAGGAGGGGGATTGCAGAATCATATGGTAGCTCTATGTTTTGTTTCTTAAGGAACTTCCATACTGTTCTCCATAGTAGCTGTACCAATTTACATTCCCACCAACAGTGTAGGAGGGTTCCCTTTCCTCCAAAACCTCTCCATCATTTACCGTTTGTAGATTTTTTTGATGATGGCCATTCTGATTGGTGTGAGGTGATACCTCATTGTAGTTTTGATTTGCATTTCTCTAATAATTAGTGATGTTGAGCATCTTTTCATGTGCCTCTTGGCCATCTGTATGTCTTCTTTGGAGAAATGTCTATTTAGGTCTTCTGCCCATTTTTTGATTGGATTCTTTTTTTGATGCTGGGCCACATGAGCTGTTTGTAAATTTTTGGAGACTAATCCCTTGTCAGTCACATCATTTGCAAATATTTTCTCCCATTCTGTGAGTTGTCTTTTCGTTTTGTCTATGGTTTCCCTTGCTGTGCAAAAACTTCTGAATTTAATTAGGTCCCATTTGTTTATTTTTATTTTTGTTTCCACTACTCTAGGAGATGGCATGAAATAGATACTGTTGAGATTTATGTCAAAGGGTGTTCTGCCTATGTTTTCCTCTAAGAGTTTTATAGTATCCAGTCTTACATTTAGATCTTTAATCCATTTTGAGTTTATTTTTTATTATTTTGTTAAAGAGTGTTCTAATTTCATTCTTTTACATATAGCTGTCCAGTTTTCCCAGCACCATTTATTGAAGAGACTGTCTTTCCTCCATTGTATAGTCTTGCCTCCTTTGTTGTAGATTAATTGACCGTAGGTGTGTGGGCTTACTTCTGAGCTTTCTATTCTGGTCCATTGATCTATATTTCTGTTTTTGTGTCATCACCATACTGTTTTGATGACTGTAGCTTTGTAATATAGTCTGAAGTTTGGGAACCTGAATCCTCCAGCTCCGTTTTTCTTTCTCAAGATTGCTTTGGCTATTGGGAGTCTTTTGTGTCTCCATACAATGTTAACATTTTTTTGTACTAGTTCTGTGAAAAATGCCATTGGTAATTTGATTGGGATTGCAATGAATCTGTAGATTTCCTTGGGTAGTATAGTCATTTTGACAATATTGATTCTGCCAATCCAAGAACATGGTATCTCTTTGCATCTGTTTGTGTCATCTTCGATTTCTTTCAACAGTGTCTTATAGTTTTGGGGGTACAGGACTTTTGTCTCCTTAGGTAGGTTTATTCCTAGGTATTTTATTCTTTTTTGAGGTGATGGTAAATGGGATTTTATCTTTAATTTCTCTTTCTGATCTTTCATTGTTAATGTATAGGAATGCAATAGATTTCTGTGTATTAATTTTGTATCCTGCAACTTTACCAAATTCATTGATGAGCTCTAGTAGTTTTCCTGGTAGCATCTTTAGCATTTTCTATGTATAATGTCATGTCATCTGCAAACAGGGACTGTTTTACTTTTTCTTTTCCAATTTGGATTCCTTTTATTTCTTTTTCTTCTCTGATTGCCATGGCTAGGACTTCCAAAATTATGTTGAATAAAAGTGGCAAGAGTGGACGTCCTTGTCTTGTTCTTGATCTTAGAGGAAATGCTTTCAGCTTTTCACCATTGAGTATGATGTTAACTGTAGGTTTGTCATATATGGCCTTTATTATGTTGAGTTATGTTCCCTCTATGCTCACTTTCTGGAGAGTTTTTATCATAAATGTATGTTAAATTTTGTCAAAAAGCATTTTCTGCATCAATTGAGATGATCATATGGTTTTTATTCTTCAATTTGTTGATGTGGTGTATCACATTGATTGATTTGCGGGTTTTGAAAAATCCTTGCATCCCTGGGATAAATCCCACTTGATCATGGTGTATGACCCTTTTAATGTATTGTTGAATTCAGGTTTCTAGTATTTTGTTGAGGATTTTTGCTTCTATGTTCATTAGTGATATTGACTCATAATTTTCTTTTTTTGTGATACCTTTTTCTGGTTTTGGTATCAGGATGATGGTGGCCTCATAGAATGAATTTGGGAGTATTCTTTCTTCTGCAATTTTCTGGAATAATTTCAGAAGGTTAGGTGTTAACTTGTCTCTAATTGTTTGATAGAATTTTCCTGTGAAGCCATCTGGTCCTGGACCTTTGTTTGTTTGGAGTTTTTAATAACAGTTTCAATTTCAGTACTTATGATTGGTCTGTTCATATTTTCTATTTCTTCCTCGTTCAGACTTGAAAGGTTGTACTTTTCTAAGAATGTGCCCATTTCTTCCAGGTTGTCCATTTTACTGGCATATAAATAGTTGCTGTGTAGTCTTTTATGATCCTTTGTATTTCTGTGGTGTCTGTTGTAACTTCTCCTTTTTCATTTCTAATTTTACTGATTTGAGCCCTCTCCCTTTTTTTTTTTTTTTCTTGATGAGTCAGGCTAAAGGTTTATCAACTTTTTTTTTTTATCTTTTCAAAGAACCAGGTTTTAGTGTCATTGATCTTTGCTATTGTTTTCTTCATTTCTATTTCATTTATTCCTGCTCTAATCTTTATGATTTTTTTCCTCTACTAACTTTGGGTTTTTATTTGTTCTTCTTTCTCTAGTTGCTTTAGGTGTAAGGTTAGGTTGTTTATTTGAGATCTTTCTTGTTTCCTGAGGCAAGGTTGTATTGCTATCAACTTCCCTCTTAGAACTGCTTTTGCTGTGTCCCATACATTTTGGATCATTGTGCTTTCATTTTCATTGTCTCTAGGTATTTTTTTTTTTAATTTCCTCTTTGATTTCTTCAGTTATCCATTGGGTGATTAGTAACATATTGTTTAGCCTACACGTGTTTGTGTTTTTTACAGTTTTCTTCTTGTAGTTGATTTCTAATCTCATAGCATTGTGGTCGTAAAAGATACTTGATATGATTTCAATTTTCCTAAATTTACCAAGGCTCACTTTCTTGCCCAGCATGTGATCAATCCGGAGAACGTTTCATGTGCACTTGAGAATAATGTAATTTCTGCTGCTTTTGCACAGAGTGCTCTATAAATATCAATTAAGTCCATCTGGTCTAATGTGTCATTTAAGGCCTGTGTTTCCTTATTGATTTTCTGTCTGGATAATTTGTCCATTGTTGAAAGTTGGATGTTAAAGTCCCCCACTAGTATTGTGTTACTGTCAATTTCTCCTTTTATGGCTGTCAGTATTTGCCTTATATAATTGGGTGTTCCTATGTTGGGTGCATATATATTTATAATTGTTATATCTTCTTGGATTGATCCCTTGATCATTATGTAGTGTTCTTTGTCTCTTGTAACAGTATTTATTTTGAAGCCTATTTTGTCTGATATGAATATTGCTACACCAGGTTTCTTTTCATTTCCATTTGCATGGAATACCTTTTCCATCCCCTCACTTTCAGTCTGTATGTGTCCCTAGATCTGAAGTCAGTCTCCTGTAGACAGCATATATACGAGTCTTGTTTTTGTATCCATTCAACCAGTCTATGTCTTTTGGTTGGAGCATTTAATCCATTTACATTTAAGGTTATTATGGCTATGTATATTCCTATTGCCATTTTCTTAATTATTTTGAATTTTTTTTGTAGGTCTTTTTTCTTCCTTTCCACTTTTGTTCTCTTCTCTTATGATTTGGTGACTAACTTTAGTGTTGTGTTTGGATTCCTTTTTCTTTTTGTGTGTGTGTATCTATTGTAGATTTTCAGTTTATGGTTACCATGAGGTTTTGGTATAGCAGTCTACATATAAACAAGATTGTTTTACATTGCTGGTCATGCATTTGTGCTCTCCTCTTCTCACAATTGCTGGTTTCAATATCATATTTGTGTTTAGATGGTTTCCTACCTTTACTGTATGTTTGCCTTTACAGGTGAGCTTTCCATTTGTAATTTTCTTGTTTCTAGTAGTGGCCTTTTTTTTTCTGCTTAGAGAAGTTCCTTTAGCATTTGTTGCAAAGCTCGCTTGTTGGTGCTGAATTCTCTTAGGTTTTGCTTGTTTGTAAAGCTTTTGATTTCTCCATCTAATGTGAATCAGAACCTTACTGGATAGAGTACTCTTGGTTGTAGGTTCTTCTCTTCCATCACTTTAAATATATCATGCCATTCCTATCTTACCTGCACTGTTTCTGCTGAGAAGTCAGCTGATAACCTTATGGAATTCCCTTGTATGTTATTTTTTGCTTTTCCTTTGTGGCTTTTAATATTTTTTCTTTGTCTTTAATTTTTGTCCATTTGATTACTATGTGTCTTGGCATGTGTCTTGAGTTTATCCTGCCTGGGACTTTCTGCTCTTCCTGGACTTCAGTGACTGTTTCCTTTCCCATGTTAAGGAATTTTTCAGCTATTATCTCTTCAAATATTTTCTCAGGTCCTGTCTCTCTCTCTCTTCTCCTTCTGGGACCCCTGGGACCCCTAATGTAAATGTTGGTGCATTTATTGTTGTCTCAGAGATCTCTTAGACTGTCTTCATTTCTTTTCATTATTTTTTCCTTATTCTGTTCCACAGCAGTGATTTCCTCCATTCTGTCTTCCAGGTAACTTATCTGTTCTTCTGTCTCAGTTACTCTGTTACTGATTCTTTCTAGTGTATCTTTCATTTCAGTTATTGTATTGTTCAACTGTTTGTTCTTTAGTTTTTCTAGGTCTTTGTTAAGCATTTCTTGAATCTTCTCATTCTGTGCCTTCATTCTTTTTCCAGGATCTTGGATCATCTTCACTATTATTACTCTGAATTCTTTTTCTGATAGATGGCTTATCTCCACTTCACTTAGTTATTCTTCTGGAGTTTTATTTTGTTCCTTCATCTGAGACATATCCCTCTGCTGTTTCATCTTGTCTAACTTTCTGTGATTACAGTTTCATTTCTGCAGGCTGCAGGGTTGCAGTTCTTCTTGCTTCTGCTGTCTGCCCTCAGGTGGATGAGGCTGTCTAAGAGGTTTTTCCAGGTTTTCTGGTGGAAGGGACTGGTTCCTGCCCACAGGTGAGTGGAATTGGGTCTTGTCCCTCTGGTGGACAGGGCAGTGCTCAGGAAGAATTTAAGCAGCCTGTCTGATGATGGGTGGGGCTGTGTTCCTGCCCTGTTGTTTGTTTGGCTTGAGGTGTCCCAGCACTGGAGTCTACAGGCTGTTGGGTGGGGCTAGGTCTTGGGGAGCCAATGGTGGCATCCAAGAGGGCTCACGCCAATGAGTACTCACCAGAACTGCCTTTGCCAGTGTCTTTTTCCCTACAGTGAGCCACAGCTGCCCCCCTGCCTCCAAAGAAGACTATCCAATACTTGCAGATAAGTCTGGTCCCATCTCTTATGAAGTCACTGCTTTTCTCCCTGGGTCCTAAGGCATGCTAGACCTTGTGTGCATCCTTCAAGAGTGGAGTTTCTGTTTCTCTAAGTCCTGTGGAGTTCCTGCAATCAAACCCTGCTGGCCTTCAAAGACAGATTCTCCAGAGGCTCCTCCTCCTATTGCCAGACCCCCAGGCTGGGGAGCCTGATGTTGGGCTCAGGACTTTTACCCCTGTGGGAGAACTTCTGTGGTATAATTATTTTCCACTTTGTGGGTCCCCCACTGGGCAGGTACGGGATTTGATTTTATTGAGATTGCACCCCTCCTACTGTCTCATTGTGGCTTCTTTGTCTTTGGATGAAGGGTATCTTTTTTGGTAGGTCCAGCATTTTTTTGTTGATTGTTGTTCCACAGTTAGTTGTGACTTTGGCGTTTTTTTTTTTTAAGAAAGGGTGAGCTCAAGTCCTTCTGCTCTGCCATCTTGCCAGCCTTTCTCATAATCAATCTCCCCTTTTCGTACTAACTAATCCTCAGCTTCAGGCCCTGAACAGGGATACACACACACACATACACACACACACACACACACACACTTCATTTATTCTGTACTCTATATATTTACTAATCTGCTTACAATATATCAGGCTTTCCACCAGATACAGGATACAAAGAATTAATCTAATTGAAGTCATGTTTCTTTAATAATAGATCACAGGACTAGGCAAGAAAAAATTGTTAGATATCTACCATTTATTAGCCATTCTAGATAAGTCATCTGATTAACTCTTTAAAACAGCTCAGTGTAGGGATTGCCAGGTGAAAGCCAGAACCAGTTAAATTTAGATTTCACAGGAACAGTGAATCATTTTTTCAGTATAATATTTTCCATGCAATATTAGGGACATACTTATACTAAAAAATAATTGGGGCACACTTATGCTAAAAATTATCTGAAATTCACATTTACATTTTCATTTGCTAAATTTTGCAACTCTAGCTCAATGAGAGTAGGAATTACTCTATCCAGTTTATATGGGAGTAAAGTGATGCTCAAGAAGATTAATTTAGCTGTTCAAATTCATTCATCTGGAATTCCCTGTAATTTCTCCCCACACTAAAATTAGATATAGAGACAGATTATTTTTTAAAAAATGGATGTACCCCTGTGCACTGGGGAGGCAAAATGTATGAAATTAATTCCATCTAGATAACTTCATATGGCCAAATGTGTGAATGAAGGCTAAGAAGTGAATAAAGTGTAAGTAAAAATCAATTGATCAAAACAAATTTGAACCATTTAATTATTATTTGACCTTACAAAATAATGCTCACCTTTACAAGATTCTATTTGCATTTAATATTAGCATCTTTACTCATCACTGTGTGTTACAGAAAATTTTCCCATAGGTAATCACATTTTACTGCTTTTTTCAGAATTGGCAAATATTTATTAAGATTCTAATTCCAGATATCATCAACATAAGAAAGTTCAAATCTTATTATCATTTGTGAAGAAATAAACTATACTAAATACAGGGGTCAAGTGAAATTTAAGAAGAAAATATATCCAGTTACTTTGTCTTAACGAGTTCATGGTAGATCAAAAAAGAAAGCTAGAGTATTTACCAAGGAGCTAAAAGAATTATTTCACACATGCAGTTGTTGATGAAACAAGAATATCTGTTGCTTCCTGGTTTCTCTTTTCTAGATGGAAAAGATAATTATAGCTGACATCTGACTTCTGATTAATGCAATATGTGACTAATTCTTAACTTCAAATAAAGTCTGCTGTGTAGATAGAAAAGATTCTTCATTTCCCCAAACTGTATAGGTGGACACTAAGATAAACCTCTGCTATAATTGATATAAAATGTTTAATTCTTAATCACTGAACCATTTATTAAATGGTTAAATACAAGGTATTTAAGCTTGTATTTCAAACGTTTTCCAATATAAAGACATGAAATCTCACCAGCAGCTACAAAGACTATTCTAGAATAGTTAGAATACAATTTAATTTTAGCACAGTAGCTTAAAAATTGTTTTATTTTCTTTGTATTACTTGAGACATCTTTAGAAGATTTAAAAAGGGTAAGATTTGAGAAAAGTGATATTTCACTGTGGGATTCCTAGGTACCACAGATAAGTCAGAAACAAGACACAAAGTAAGGACAAAATTTTTAGAGATGGTAAAAGAGGAAAAAAACACTAAGTACAAGTGCACAGTTTGATCCAGTAAAGTAAAATTTGGTGAAGGGGAAGCTTAGAAAGGGATGGGGAAAATATCTCCATATCTAGACAAAGTTTAGTCAACTGGTTCATTCCCAGACCATATTTTCTTTCAATTATCAAAGAAAGATTGCCATGAATTTCAGGAAGGAAAGAATGCATTCTGTAGCCGCACTTGGTAATCATCCCAACGTGTTCATGCAGAAGTGTTCTGCTCCTAAGTGAGGCATGAGGGAGGTGGGCAAACAGCTCAAGCTTTTCTCTGCACAAAGAGCTGTCACTTATAACCCATCTTCTGAAAGGGTCGACCCACTTCTCCTAGTAAAGTTTCAAAACATACCCTACTTTCCAGGTGCTTATATTTTTAAGATGGTCAAAACTGAGCTGAGAGAGTCCTTTCCCCCTCTTTGTTTTCTCCGTGAGAGAAGAAGGCCTGACAAGTGATGGAGGAAGCCTTCTCTGTGCCTGTCTGAGCGCCTGTTGCTTTTACTCCAGGAGAGAACAGTGTCAGGTCTGCTCCTGAGAACAGGACGCCTGCAGTGATCGTCTAGTGTACTTCTTTGTTCTTCTGGCGGTGTTCTTTTTAAGGGTTCCACAAAGTTCAAAACAAAGGAAAAGAAAAATACATGGAAACACTTATCCAGGAATATGAATTAGGTGACAGAGGCCGAACTATATCCTTCCTTTTCACAAAAGTTTTAAACATTTGCTCTGGTACCAAGTTCATTTAAATGTATGCAGATTTATTCAGAATTCTTAAATCTCATTAATATAACCCAGAGGTTGCAAGTACCCCCCTGATATTGTATTTGGTGCCCACATTATTTTATTGACATGTATTTGATTGCCTTCAAAACTCAGAACAGTGTATTTATACAGATGTGTGTGTGTATGTATGTGTATGTATCTGTCACAACAGAGCTCTTTAGCACTTAATATGTCCAACATAGGATTTTAAATCATGTTCCTGGTGAATTTAGAGTTCTATAAAATAAATCTCTGAGTCTTTGCATTGTTTTTAAAGCATGTTCATAGGAAAACAGTGGTTTCTCAATGCCTATGATAAAACTCAGCGAAAATTAAGTACAATTAATTTGTCATTAACTAGTTGTAAAAAACAAAGATGGATTAAGAATCTGCTGTGCAATCCTGAGATTTTCAGGAGTATGACTTGTAACTTAGAGGAGAATTATATGCTTAGATAAAACAGGATGGAAAAATAATCTTATTAAGTGAATAAAGTATTTTCCCTCCGGTAAAGTTTTTTTATTGATTGAATAATAATGATCGTCAACAACATGTAGCTGACTTTGTGTGTTAGATGATAAATTCTTTCCAGGGCATTAAACAATGCCTTAATGTGTTGGTGAACAATGATTTCAGAGTATGTGGGGTTTATAGACATTTATAAATAGCCTGAACATGAATAAAGGCTGCCTGGCTAGGTATACATCTTGGAGATTTTTTTTAATGAAATTTTTCTCTTCATTACTTGAATCTGTGAAATCTGAACAAGGAGCAAAAGGCAAATTTTCTATTTTCTAGATTACTTTCAGTGTCTTTTGTTAATTTAGCTACTTCTCTTCAAGTAATTTCAAATGCCAGCCACCATCACCACAAAAAAAAAAGAAAAAAAAATGAGATGCCAGTAGTTCAAGGGTATTTTTTTTTGCATAATGGCGACATTATATTAAAATAGAATTCAGAGAAGCCAGAGTAGTAAGTGGTTTTCAGGCAGAGTTCAGATTTCTTTCCCACTTATAGAAGTGAAGTGGGAATGTGAAGTACTAGCTTCCTGCTAACCACAATGGGAGGTACACTTACTTTATCTTTTATATATTTTATCCTATTTGAAAACAATTGTTTCCCCACAAAGTAGAGATAAATTCTTACACCTGGATCTCATGATGAAAAATTGTATCCTCAGTAGAGGAGACCTGCCATTAAAAAGAAGGTTTTAGGAAATCAGACATTTATTTTGAGGGCTGTGAAATTTTATTATCATTGATGACATGTCACCATTTCAATCAACTCATGTGAAATAATTTTGTAAATTGCAGTGGAAAGACAACATTGTATTTCCATTTGGTTAAGAAGGAACTTTTTATAGTAGATTTTTACATTTAAACAAAGAGAATGTTAGAAATTATGCTGGCTGGTATCGTCTAAGAATCTATAAGTCATACTTCACAACCAAATTACTATATTTTTATTGCTAACACTGTTTTTTCAGATGGGTAGCCTACAAATATTTATTGAGCAATACTGAGCGTTGTCAGTTCTTCCTTCTTTCACCCAAATGCAAATATTTCTGATTGCCTGTCCTGTGTTAAGTGCCAGGAATACAGAGGTAACAATTCAGATAAACTGTGGCCATTACAGAATGTTCAGTGACCTGGCACAGGCTGTGATGGAGACAGGCTTGCACAGTGAAATCTTGGGAGCAAGAGTGTGGGAAGAAGTGAATTCAGAGTGGCGGGACCTTAAGGTGGTAAAGCTGAGTCTGAAAAGGTCAGTAGCCCAGTGAAGAGCTTGGCCTTTGTCCCAAGGATGAGGAGAAGATTCTGGGGCCTTAAAGGAACAACTAGTGATCACTGACGGTGGGTGGAGATAGCAGAGGCAAGAGAAGGGATTTTTGTTTCTCTGTTTCTTTTAAGAGGAGCAAAACAACAGTAAGTTTGTATACTCATGGGAATGGTACAATAGAAACTAAAAAACTTCACCTGTAAGAAAAGCAGAGATGGCAGAGTGGTGCTTAGGAGTGTGCTAGGGCGGGGGCCCTGGGAGGAGCACAGACTTCTCTACTGTGGCTGGGAGAACTCTGGGAGCCTTTTCAGAGCTACTGTCTTCTCACTGAAAGGATAGGTGGTGTAATTTTGAGGAAAGGCAAGGTATGAACTCACCTTCAGGGATGGGGGAGTGAAAGGACTAGGGAAACAGAGTGAGATTGCAGGACTTATTCTACACAATGATTTCACAGAGCAATAAAAATTTTAGAAATACTTTCAACAAAGTCAGGGAAAAAATGCTGTATTACAAAAAGCCAAACAGACAAAATTAGAAACATTTTGAAGACGATCCAATTTGTGACCTTATTCAATACTTCTTCATGGTTTTCCATATTAAAATTCAATGAACATATCAGTGGGAATGAGTATTTAATACTTGAGGACACATTAAGTTTTTCTCAACCAGTTAGAGAAAGAATGGGTGAGTGGCAGCTGTAAATACAGTGTAACTAGAAGTGGGCAGACAAAAATTAAATTCTGATAGATCGGACTTCATGTCATAGAAGTCTTCAGCTTTTTGAATTAACTGAGAATATTGGTAACAAAAATGCATTGTTTGCAAAAGCTGGGACCTATTTAGCAGCTAATTTTCTAACCCATGGACAAAACTGTCATTTAAAGTAAGTTAAATATTACAACCTTTGCAGTAGAAGTAACAAGTAATTGCTTTTTTTACCCCATCTATGGCATTTTAGAGATAAAAAGACATCTTTTTTGGTAGGACTGAAATGCTACTATTTATTCTGTTTGTGGTAATTTTCTTATAATTAAGTAATCTAAGGAAATGTTACATGTCTCCTTAGGCTCTGTGGAAATGCAAAGTGGATCCTGTTTTCAAAGGTGATTCATTTACGTTACTCCACTAGAAATATATAATAATAAAGTAGGCAAAGTGAATAAATATTCATTTTATGTTTACATATAATAATTGAAGTTGCTGTGGTGTCAGAAAACAAAACTAAAGAATACATTTTGACCTTTATCCTCTTACAGGAAATTTTTATTGGCATTAGTGAGTACATCTAGGATAAAACCTTTTTAAAAAAATGAGTCATTTCATAGTACATAATTTTATTATTTATTAAACAATATATTGGAAGAGCTTTTAACTGAAGGGACTCTGTATTGCAATCTAATGATTTAATAATAAAATTTATACAACTGGACCATAACTTTTAACATAAAATCTTTAATATCAAATGAAGGATGTTGTCTGTACCATAGACCATAATCTTTGATTATAGACAATTTAGCATTTTGTAATGCATTGATCTGTGTTTTGGCAGTGTTTTCTTTTTCCTCTCTAATTTGTCTTATGTGATATGCCTTGTCTCCTTCAAAAGATTACATGGTCCATTAGGACAAGTATCAATCTTGGAGTCTTTTCTGATGCTTGCAATACCCATCCCAATGTTATACTTTCAGTAAATACTTGTTGAGTTCAGGTATTACTACGATGAGGTTTAAATCTAACTTCATTGACTCCTTTTTTGTTGGTAATAACACTTGGTATTAGAAAATTTGAAGACAAAATAATAATTTTTATTTAAAAATAGTTTCAACATATAGGAGCATAATACATGTAAGGAACGTAAACATTTTTGACAAGTTGCCTAAAAGTATAAATTGTGAGGTATAGTTCTATAATAAGGGGGAGAGTGATCCTTTAATGCACCAGTTTGAAATTTTTGAAAAGAAAAAATATTTATCCAGTTACTTTTTAAGCTGATAGTATGCTGTTTTAATAGGGCAATAGTGTTATAATAGCAAAATCTTGAACTGGTTTAGATCTATCCAAGCCCATGTACTTTCTCCCCAGTATCTTATGGCCTCTATAGATCCAAGATTCTGCCTCATTCATTTTATTTTATCTCAAACCTCAGATTTTGTAATGTCTTCCTAATTCACTGAATCACCCATATGCAATTTGGAAAATTACTTCCTTCTGCCCACTTCCTGCTTGATTCATACATTTATCAGCTGTCTATTGATCTCCCTCAATTCACTGTCTGAAATAACTAACTAGACATAAAGCTTTATTCTCCTAATCTGTCTCCAGGGCTTTATGAATCAATTCACTAACTCCAGTATCAATTTTTACCTACAGCACAGACCAAACTGTAGATGAAGAAAAGGAATGAGGGACCCTCACAAGTAAGGATTCACATCCTTGAAGCATAGGATTTGAAATGTTATGATAATTACACTTGCCACCAAGAAGACTTTATAAACTTTGAAAAACTTCTATCCTTTCATTCATTTAATCATTAATTGAACATTTTTAGAATACCTACTAAGTTTCAGGTCCTTTACTAATGCTTGACATATGTAATATATTGTGGGAATGTCAATCTAAAATTTCAAGGGAAATAACCAATTCATAGTTTTATATCTTAAGCTTCATCACACAGTGGATATTTTGGTTATTTCTAAAACCCTACAAGTTAGTTTGCTGGTTTACACTGTAATTTAGAATTGGTATTTTAGGTCTTTTAAAAAATGTAATTTCTCCAGTGTCATGCTCTGGCAGTTTTAGTGTGGAATTAGCCCAAGGTAGTTTTATAGCAATAAAGGATGTCATATTGAAGAAACCTGCTAGTACTTTACCTTTTATCTTTTTATTTCCTACTCCAAAACAATTGAAAACTAGAAAATGTACCCCAGGGAACTAGCTCCCAAGTACGATCAGAAACTATTGGGACATACGTTCTTTAGTTCTTAAATAAAATGGTATTCATTCCATTCTCTCACTAGAGAAACTATTGAGTTGGTTTTAAAATGAATCAGTATGTACCTGAGACTTTGGATTGCTTTTTAATGCCAAGGAGATATCTAGTAATTCTAAAACCTGACTATCACAAGTTTATTGCCACACTATGAGTATAATTTCAAATTACAAGGCAAGCAGAAAAGAACGAACGAAAAGCCAACATTCTTGCCTAGGAAGGCAATTGTGAACTTGCTCAGAGGCCAATCGTGGTTTATAAATCTAGGTCTCCTGACAATAATGATTTAATATTATTGTAGGAACATGAGCAGAGAACTACTAGTGTCAGGAATAAGGGATTATATATTATTTATACAACTTTTTTTTTATTATTGGTGTTTTTCTTCCATGGCGAGTAAAGTGCTTTTTAAATATCCTCCTGGCAATGCTGAAGATTCCTTTGTTTGTTATGTCAGTTCCTTCTTTCATATGGAGAAAGTGAATTAATACTGTATCATTTGTCAAAGGTCACATTTCTCTGATTTCTACCAAGTGTAAGGGGATGATGCTGAGGCAAAATACAGAACTCTATCTTCCCACCTCATTTCCACCTACTGAGTTAACACTTTAACCCCAGCCATGATATTTGCAAGCCCAGTAATGTGATTTACTATGTCATGAGGGATCTCTTGTAGTTAGGGACACTAAACTAATTCCAACTATGTAGAAAATTGCAGTCAGAAATAATTTAGATAAGTAATCTATTGCTGTCTAATGTAACTAAACCAAGGAAAGATCCTGGTACAGTTGGACTCAAAGATAACTAGAACCAGAGCTGGAAACATCATAATAATGCCTTTTTATTGATCATCTCTAATTCTGTTTTCATCTGCTGGTCAAATTCCTTTAACTGGATAGACAACAGTGCAACCAGCACATTAAATTAGAAGGGTTTCCCAGTAAAATATATGGCATCCACATTCACACCAAAATAACTAATTCAGAAAAATTTACCAGCCAGAAAACTGGTCACTTGTAGCCCTTCTTTCACTGCATTGGTTTTTATTCCAAGAAAGGAAAACAAACCTAAGAGAAGAACATTGTTTAGCCAGGTTAGGGTCTCCTGCTCATGAATTTACTGCGAAAATTAACAGGCCAAAACCAACAATAAGGATTTGGGAGTTGTAGTATAAAGAATATGGCAGAAGTAGTTCCCTGAAGTTATAATAATTCATATTCTTAAAGAAGAGGAGGTATTTCTGGAAGAATAAAACATAGATGATCACTCAAATTATGAAGTGAAACTTCTGACCAGTAAAGCCTCTTTTATTGCATCTAAAGTATCAGAGAAATTAAGTTTTGGACAAGAGAGGATGAAGTGTGGAAAATTAAATAGAGTTGCAAAGGGTTAGTCATAGTAGATGAAGCCATAGAGGGCTCTTATAGCACCTGTCATAGTGGTATTTCATAAACATAAACCTCAGTAAACATTATTTGATGAGAATAACAAAAAATTATCTAGGTGATTAGCAATGCAATCAGCAAAATAAATTAGATGGACTTCTAGAAAAATACATCATGCATATTCATATGAAAACAATTAATTCAAAGGATTAATGACATTTCAAAAAGGGAGAACTAATTAGAATAACTTAAAATATAATCTCATTAATGTTGATTAGTTTTATAATAGTTTAAAGAATAAGCCTAAAAAAAATGAAATGAGAAATAGTAAGTAAAAGATACAGGAAAAAATCAGGTAACAAAATGCAAAAAATGATAATACATGAAATTATCTCATTTCAAAACAATTGTCAGGGGTTTTTTTTCTGAAAGTAAGTAGAAAAGTGAAAAACACAGAAAGACAATAAGGAGTATAAAAATCTGGTGTTTCAGTAATTTATGTTCAACTGTTAAATAATAACCTCAATAATTATGGACAAAAATATAAATCTTTGCTTTTCTTCAAAAAGATGAAATTACCATGATGATGCCAAGGAGATAACAATGCAAGTTATTTATAATGTAAAGTAAATTATTAGTAATATCCATCATTTATAACCATTTGCACAACAATAAACAATAAGAGAGGAAGAATTTTTAAAATCTATATTACATTTTTTATTTTATATCAGATATGATACATTTACATTTTTAATTCACTTTTCAAACTAAATGGAAAATAATACTAAAAACCCAAGTTCACTTTTTGAATCTTTTTCAATAATGGTCCTTGACCCTAAAATTTTTTTATGGGAACACACAAAGCAGGACTCAGATTCAATTTTGATGCACTTTAAATATTGAACAACAAATTAGTTATTAGTTATTGGAAGCAAATATTCTGTAATCGAGAGTTTTTTTTAAAGAAAAATTAGCATCATATTTAAAGCACCCATATCCTCAGAGAATTCAGTAGTTTATTTTCCATGGTACAATCCATAACTGAAAAGTTTGATTCGAGAAGTATTTTTCATGTTTATCCAAAATCAAATGACCAAATCAGATTCCAAATTTCAATAGAAAATAAAACTTTTCATATATTTAGGGCTTATAAAGATATATTTATGATGATGGGATATGTTAAAATTGTATTCTTCTACTCTACAAATAGTGTTTTAACATCAAAAATTTTTATTATCAAAATTTTTCAGCTTAAGGAACCATGCAACTATGTAAAATTAGTTGGAATATCCCAGTTGCCTTCTCTCTGGTCCTCCTGATTCCACCTTGTACTTTTATTGTCTGTTTTCAGCACAGAAGCCAAAACCTGATTTATACAATTCATATAATCCTTTTTGGTGCAAAGTCCTTTTCATTCAGAGTGAAAAGGGAAGTCTTTGCAGTGTCCTCTGAGATGCTGCCTGACCTGGTTTGCCTCTGGACACTACCCCTCCTGCCCCTCTGTCTCTCCACCCTGCCACACCAGCTCCTTCCTGCTCAGCATTCCTGCTGGCTGCTTCACTCAGATGTCACCTTCATGTGAGGCTGACCCTCACCAGCGTATCTAAAATTGAATCCCACCTTCCCCAAATCCCTTACTAACCCCACGTGCTCAGTGTTCCCCATGGCAATTATCTTTCCATCTACAGCATGTTACTGATTGTGTTTCTTTATTATCTATATACCCACGTTAGAACAGACTCCAGTGAGCAGTTTCTGTTTAATTCCCTGATCGGTCCCCAGTATCTGGGGTACACAGTATGCATCTCAGACAACTCTCATGTCCTAGATCAAGTCTTCATTGTAGATCCTCTGTGGATCTAGTCTCTGGGGTTTGATCTTTGTTCTAGCCAAAGCTGTCACTAAGGTGACCAAGTTTACATGGCACACTCTGCAGGGCACAACCTGACAGCTCTTTGCCTGAAGCCCTCCAGTTCCAGGGCTCCCCTTTGAGACGGAGCCACAGCACGCCCTGGCACCCTGCATGCCCGTGCAGGCACAACCCAGAATGCAGACAAGTTCACAACCTCACCACGAAGAAACAGAAGGAGGTGAATAAGTTCTCCCTTATTTAAACTTCAGAAGAAGTGATCATTTATATGACCTCTCAGAAGGCAGTTGTATGAAATTAAGCAATAGCATGTCCTTGACACTGAGTGGTGGCTGGGTGATTTATGCACTCCTGTGTAGGTTTTCTCTCCCTTCCTGCCTCAGTGCTCTCTTCCCTCATTTCTGCTCCATGGGATTTCACCCCCTGAAAAAATAGCAGCATGCTAGCTTTTATCTCAGGTCAGGCTCTACTTTCTGAAGAACCTAGGTTAGGACAGTAGTTACTAAACAAATATTTATTTATTGAATAAATTAACATTAATTTATAATATCCAATAGAAGCACAGAAATATTGAGTGAATTACACTTATGCTAGGACATCCAAGGAATAGTTATAACATCAAGCCTAAAGAATGAGAAAATATTTATTCATGAGTTAACTTATAACAAGATAACTGATGTAAATGTGCTATATTGTCTCAATTTGTTTCCTGGCTGTAAAGACAAGAAGCCATAAATATTTAGTGTAAGACATCTGGAAACCCTCAGTACTGTATAAGCAGTATTTTTATTTTAAGCTTCTAGCGACCTTGCATAGACAACCATCTTTAGTCCACTAGTTTCAGAAAATACTCTTAAACTCAACATGAGTTTGTATTGACTCATGATTATATGACTTATCTATTCACTAGACATTTTACCATTTTCCTACATAGTTTTATTGTTTTCAAAAATACATATGGTCAAAACAGGCTTTGCAATATTAGAATAAATTATTGTATGCATTCTAATGAGATATTATCTTCATATTAATTTAACACAGATATCTTTTACTAGTGTAATAACTGAGATTTGTTAAGCATCTCTCCTATCAGACATGTAAATCTCATTGTCTTCAATATTTTGTATTTGTATTTCTACACTAACCTAAATTGTTGCACAGAATGAATGCCCATATCATGAAGATGGTTGTAATATTTAAGTCTAGGGTAAGCCTTTACATATGAATAAAATTATTTTCCTACCAATGTAATTGAAAAATTTTAATTTTAGAGCTTTAGATGAAAAATACTTATTAAAGATCTTTAGTGATAATCAAATATAATATTATTTCATTTTACAAATGTAGAATTACCATAATAAGATTCCCCACAGTCATACAATTTTGATATTTAAGAAAAATATGTATTCAACAATGAATCGCATATATTCCTCTAAATTACATTTCACTTCTAGCATAAGCTTAGGAATTTATCAAAAATGGAGAGAAAAAAATGTATCTGCATTTTAAGAAATTAAAAATTAACATCAGATAGAAAACTTTTTTCATTTCAATTGGAAAAATTAGACTTCTGCCTATGTGGGCCAGGGATTTTATCTAAAGACATGTAAACTTATTAAAAAGTGTAAATAAAATGGTTGTTTGACTGTTTGAGATACCTCATGCAGGTGGAATCATACAATTCTGTCCGTCTGTGACTGAGTCATCTCACTTAGCATAATATCCCCCAGGTTCATCCATGTTGTTTCAGGTGGCAGGATTTCCTTCTTTTTTAAGGCTGAATAATATTCTAGAGTGTGTGTGTATATATATATAGAGAGAGAATATATACCACATTTTCTTTATCCATCCATCCACTGATGAACATTTATGTTGTCTCCATATCTTGGCTACTATGAGTAATACTGCAATGAAGTGGGATTGCTGAATCATAGAATAGTTCTATTTTTAGTTTTTTTGAAGAACGTTCATTCTGTTTTTTCATACTGGCTGCATTAATTTACACTCCCACCAACGGTGTTGATTTCACTTTTATGAGGAATCTAAAACAGTCAAACTCACATAAGCAAAGAGTTGAATGGTGGTTGCCCGGAACTGCAGGGGGAGGGGGAAATGAGGAGTTGCTGGTCAACAGGTATAAAGTTTCAGTTACATAAGATAAGTAAGCTCTAGAGTTCTGCTCTACAACATTGTACTGATGTTTCCCAATACTGCACTGAGTGCTTAAAAATTTAAGAGGGCAGATCTAAAGTTGTGTTCTTATACAATAATAAAAATAAAAACAGATGGAGAAGAAAACATATTATAGAAGTTTGGTTATATGCATTTTTCTGTGGAGACGGCCACACCAAAAAGAGTTCAAGAAATACTACTGAAAAAAATTATGGGCATTTGTTATGGACACTTATTGATCATCCTGCTGTACCTCTTCTTAAGACTTATTCTGATTTTCATTCAGCTCTGATCCAGGGCAGTCCCTGATTCACTAAGGCAGTCAGCACGTTTCATTCCCCTGCCAGGAGAAATTGCTAAGGGCGAGGCTGTGACCACACTCACCCCAATCAGCGTGGGCCTCAGATCCCTTGATGAGAACACTTACAAGGTGACAGCCCCGCTCTCTGCATCTGGAGGATGAATTGTACAGGCCACTAGTGGTAGCAGCCTTCTTGTTTGAGCTAGGGAAGTCAGCCTAGTAAAAAGTCAACTCACAGAGAAGGAGAGTGCTGAAAAATAGCCAGGGAATAAACCTAAGACCCTGATGAAATCCATCTGAAACTTTTTCTATCTATGGAGATTTTTAGTTACCTAAGACAATAAATTCTTGTTATCACTGAGGCCAATTTGAGTCGGGAATTATGTTATTTGCAGTGAAGAATCCTAACTGATATAACAATGATCATTAATCAAAATCATATTTTCAAAGGATTTCTTTCCTTTCAAAACCTTGCTATACCTAGTTATTTCTCAGTGGTACTTTCAAAAAGTGCATTCTAGCTTTCAATCAGTAAAAGGTTTGATTGTTTAGCAATAAAGCACAGATATACCTATAAATGGAAAGGTATCTATACACTCATCCAAGAAATTTTTGGCGGGGGTGAGTCCACCCCACGCGCCTGCAGGATCTTAGCTCCCCGACCAGGGATGGAACCCGTGCCCCCTGAAGTGCAAGTGCAGGGTCTTAACCACTGGACCTCCAGGGAAGTCCCCAAGAAATATTTTTAGAGCACAATAGGTAGCTTAAAGAACTTGAACACTAAGCCGTAAATGACATTATTAGGTACAACATTGTATGTTGACTACCCCACACATTGTTTAAACTATAATGTTTTAAGAGATCACACAGATCCCTACAATAGATAAGATGTTTACTGTCTTTATATTCAATTTATTTACTTACCATATAACAGATATATAAATTCAGAGACATGGTCAAGGGTGTAAATTGATATTATTGAAATTATTACTTGAGTTTTAACCAATTCAGTAACTAAACTAATAGTATCACAAAATAATGTTAATGTTAAAATTATTAAATCTACAATTTAAAAAGGACTTTCCCTTGTACCACATAGCAGTTAGTAGGTTATCCTACCATTTTTAACCTGTAAAAGAATAACTTTAGCCAGAGACTACATATCAAGCAGAAGAAGTGGTAGTAAGTAAGTTCAGGGCCAGTGGCAGAAGAGGGTCAAATGAGACCTTGGGCTGCAGAAAATAACAGTACCCTATGCCCAACCCTGCCTCTGCCTGCCTGCCCACCTCTCAGTTTAGAGATCTGAAAAAATAAAGTGGCAAAGTTGAGCTGAAAAGGGGCATAATGAGTATGAAAATAGTATATGAAATGCTGCATAAGAATGTGGTCATCTTTACTGTTTTTATTATTATTGTCATTAGTTGCTGTGGCTTGGATGGTGTATCCCCCAAAGTCTTTGCAGATGTAAAGAGGAAACCATACTGGATTAGAGTGGGCCCTGAATCCGATGCCTGGTTCCCCTAGAAGGAAGGAGAGGTGTGGAGTCAGTCAGGGGAGATGGCCATGTGAAGATGAGGCTGAAATCGAGTGAAGGAGCTGCATTCCAGGGAACAGAAAGGACTGCCAGCAACCACCAGAAGCTGGGAGGAAGCACGGAAGGACTCTTCCCTGGAGCCTTCAGAGGGAGCACGGCCTTGTCGATGACTTGATTTCAGACTTCTAGCCTCCAGAACTGTGAGAGAATACGTTTGTTGTTTTAAGCCATTCCGTTTGTGGTCATTCATAACAGAAGCCTTGAGAAACAAATACATTAATCTAAAGAGAAGCACATAACTCAGGAGGTGCATCACTTCTTGAGCCCCTGCTTCCTGGATACTCTAAGCCTGCTGAATCAAGATCTGTTATTTTCTCCTAGCGGCTATTTATTCTAACTGCAGGAAGAAGTGGTAAATGGTTTTGCTTTTTTGATAGTGGCACAATTTAGGGGTGCCGGACTAATGAGGTTCAGTGCAGACAAGATCAACACTTGCTTACTTTAACCTCTCCCAGCTCCTCCACTGTGGTCCACTGATGGCTTCTGAAATCTCAGCCTTGCCATACCTGAAGGATTCTAGACATAAGGCAGCTGGTATTAAAACCTCCTGTCTGCCTTTGCAGGGTGGTTGTTTGTGCAGGCTAGGAATTTGTGTAACGGGTGTTAATCCTCAGCCTCTGCATTTTACCTCAATTCCTTCCTCCTTACATCCAACCAGTGGTGCAAGGCTCACTCCTGGGCTGACATCCTCCATTTGCATCTCAACATCCGCTCTCCGCCATGATTCATAGACGAAGTTGAGCCAAAGGGACCCCAGACTTTGGTGTGGGCTGGACCATGGAGAGCCCCAGAGGGACATCAGCAGGAGGGAGGAGAATGAGGTCAGGGTGTTTGTTTTCTTGCTTCCCCCATGACAGGTACTGCCAGCTGGGACCTTGACCAACAGTCCCCACTCCTCTCCAGGCGGCTGTCTCTGCACAGCTCTCTCCATTGGGCTCCAGGAACCCTTCCCTCCTCTCCTGCCTCAGGCCCTTTTCCTGAGGCTCCTCCCATTTTCTAGCCCCAGGTTTCTGCTCCAACGCTACAAATCTCTTATATCCTGACATGGGTTTTCAATAATCTTTTTGAAAAAAATTTTCCTCAAATTGTCCCATTCGAATATGTCAACTTTTTGCTATTAGAATTGTTTGGTCTCAGCTCTCCCTGTCCTCATGAGGCTCCGTTTAGGGGACAGGCCCTCTGCTACCTCCTGTTTTATTATTTTCAGTATCCACATGCCTGATTGTAAACCCCAGCTGAGTGGATGGGAAATTTCTCTTCTAGAGGTTGACCAGCTAGATGAGGACCCTGCCACTCATCCACTCATCCACTTAGATATGTGTTCAGTAACACCTCTGAGACAGGAACCATTCTAAGCCAGGAATAGACTAATGACCAAGAATATTGATATCTATTCTTATGGAGCTTGCAAATCTAAGGAGAATAACAGCTGATACAAGACACCAATATATATTTTAGACAACTCTTTGTGGATTCAAAATCTTTTAAAAATTCCTTTCAGGAATTCTATAAATGTTGAATTTTTTCAGTCTCTGAAGTATATTTTATCTTGCTGATTCTACTCTGAAACTTTAGTGCTAATTAGTATCTAAAAGTATAATTTACTTAAGAGTGTTATTGAGGTTTAATTGATATACAATAAATTTCACCCATTTTAAGTAAATATCCAGAGTTGTACAGCCATCACAAAGATCTAATTTTAGAACATTTCCATCACCCCAGAATATCCCTTTGTACCCATTTTCATTCACTCCTCATTCTTACCCCCCAGTCCAAGTTTATCATTAGACTATTTATTTGTCTATAAATTTTCCTTTCTTTGACTTTTCATAAAATGAACTTGTACAATATGTGGACTTTTGCCTCTGGCTTCTTTTACATAGCATAATGCTTTGTAGTATTTAGTTTCAGTACTCTATTCCTTTTTATTACCGAATAGCATTCTGTTGTATGGATATGACACATTTTTTAAATCCATTTACTGCTTGGTGGACATTTAGGTGGTTGTTTCCAGGTTTTAGCTATGAAGAACAGTGCTGCTATAAACATTTATGTACAGGCATTTATGTAGACACGTTTTTATTTCACTTGGGTATATACCTAAGAGTAGAAACACTGGCTTGTATGGTAAACTTATGTTTAATTATTGAAGAATCTGCTGAACTGTTTTCCAAAGTGGCTAAACCATTTTGCATTCCTACACACAATGTATGAGCCCCCATTTCTCCACGTTCTCACCTACACTTGTTATTGTCTGCCTTTGAATTATAGAGACTGTAATGAAGTGATAAGTTATTAGGGTTTTAGTTTGCATTTTTCTAGTGACAAATGATGTTGAGCATCTTTTCATTTACTTAGTAATCACTCATAAATCTTCATTGTTGTAATGTCTATTCAAACATTTTCTTCTTTTTTATTTGTCTTATTTGTCTTATTACTGTGTTGTGTTTTTTCGGGTACAAACTATTCACTAGATATAAGATTTATAAATATTTTCTCCCAAACTGTCACTTGTCATTTCATTTTCTTAATATAATTTTTTATACCATATATGTGTGTGTGTATTTATATGTGTGTATATATACACATATAGGCATGTGTGTATAGGTATATGTGTGTATTTACATATGCATATATGTGTGTATATATAAGTAATATATATTTTATATATATCAAATTTACCATGCTCATACTCTTTGAACTTTGTACATTACCTACCTTTCAGTCAGATTCAAGCCAGATTCTGTATCTTTTCTTCCAAACTGCCCTGAATTTGCTTGAAATTGAAAGGTCTAATTCTGTAACTTTGGGACTTAAAGAGGCTCAGAATGTACACCTGTTTCCCCATAATTAGCCCATGCACTAAATTTAGAAGAAAAAAGTCAAATGATGGCACTATTCTAAGTATTGACATTGTCATATTTGTGTTGTGAAAAGTTCATCTTATCACTTTACTGTCATGAGTCTAAATAGCAATAATCCATCATCATCATCACCGTCCTTATTGTCTGACATTTAAGACTGCTCAAACCACAAGAAGTCCATCATGTTCCACATTGCTGTGTAATTTACTTTTATATCATAAGCACCATTTTATATACCAGAAACAACTAAATAAATATATGGTAATTATTCCTTACACTATGATTTTCTTATTTAGAATCATCACTTGCTACAAAATTTACATAACCATTAACTGAAAGAACAGGAAGATTTAGACTATCTAAATGGAATCTTTCTCACTCCTTTCATCAAAGTACTTTGGATCAGCCAGCAGGATATCTTCTACTGCTCATATAATTTTAGAAAATTATGAAATAACCTATTTGTGTGCACATGGTGGGGAATCTAAATGAAGCTCTCTGTTATTTTATAAACTGTGATTCTACAACTTTAGCAAAATTTTTATGACATTGTGAGTCACAAAGAAATAACACATTATTGTATCCAGGAAATATGTCACTAAATTAAAGTAGAACATTGTGCTACTATGAGATTTTAAGATACATTATTATTAACAGGCTACCTTTACAGAGAAACAGGTAAATTAGAGTCAGTTACTATAAGCACTATGCTCTCTTCCCCGATTAATTTTTGTAACTCACCCCAAACTTGGATGAAAGGGCAGGAACACTTTCTTTGCTCTGGCGTTATTAATGATTTTCCAGAAGGCTTCACCGGCTCGGAAGACCCATCCTGTAATTAGATAGCACGCATTATGATAAAACTGATAGATGGGCATATCCAAGGCAAGAGATAGATAAATAAATAACTTAATGTGTAGATTATAGTTACTTTGTTTCTTGTGGGTGTGAGAAAATATCAGCACATTGGAAGGAATACTCATTTTTACTTTTAGCTTAAATTTGCTTTCTGCAAACATTTAGGGTTAAAAAAAAGGATGAATGAACTTTTTAAAAAGTGAAACACGACAAAAAAAGCCAATCTGAATAAAATGACTAAAATAAGAGCTGATCAGTTTTGTAACTTGAGAAGAAGATCAAAAAATGAAAATAATGGTGCAATATTCTCCCTAATTTTTGTTTGCTTGTTTTCTCTGCTAGAAAACTTTGTATAGGCTGATAGGCTTGTTTGTCTCTATTAGAACACCCCCTTGCCCCAATCTAAGCCCTTTTCATGCCAACTCCTACCAGCGCTCCAGGTCTCACATCACAGAAGCACACGGCTGTGGTCTCTTTGACTGGTGGCTCCTTGGGGACAGGAGCCACCTGCTTTCTTCCCTCTGCATCCGTGTCTAGGAGCAGGTGCAGTGCTTGCACGGAACAGCCCTCAATCAACACTTTACAAGTTGAACAAATACATGAGTTCACATTACTTGTGAGCAGTAAATTATGAAGGCTGAACATACCAAAGTTTGAAGCAACAATGAAAATTACAGGCAACTAATTTACCCTTCATAAGTTAATAGCATAATTAATCATTATTGTGATACATGCTAATCAATTATAAATGGTAATGTGTTTACAAAATTAGCATGCGGCCCTTCCTCTGGCATAGCCTTGCCACAGCTTCTGTGAATTAAGGAAGAGAAAGAAAGGGGCTTGGAGCATGAAGAGTAAAGTACACTTGAGGCCTCTGGATTCTCTGCCTCCTAATTGTGTTGAGAGGAATCTGATTTCTGACCCACAGTCTATGAGCAGAAGCCTTAGTTTCCCAATGTGATTTTAGCAGAGGGACAGTGTCAACAACTGCTCTGGACTCCCCTGTCTAAGGGACAAGGGGGGATCACCCCAGAGCCCTAAGGTTCCCCAGGGACTCTGGCGAAGGAGCAGAGAGGGATGCAGATTACTGGTCTCTCCTAATTACAAAATCGCTTATTCCTCTGTGGCCAAGCTGAAGATACATGGAAGCATGGTGAAGAGGAAAGCCATGGTTCTCATGTTCACAGAACCTTCATAGAGAGGATGGTAGAAATGAATTACATAATCACAGAAATAGATGGACAACTGCCATTGTGAGATGTTTTGCAAATGAGAGTTTCTCAGGCCCTGAGTAAATTTCATGGGAAAGCCATGAATCTTCAGAGGGATCTCAAAGTCGTGTTTTCTCCTGACTAGCTCCCCATGAGTCCCTTTATTTGGGTGAAGGGGACCAGGGCAGACAGAGTACTGCTTCCTTTCCCTTCTTTGTGGGACTGGAATCTACATGTTGGTAGAGCAGGAAGGGCTAGAATTTAAGTTCTCAGCATAAAACTGTCCCATCAACACTTTTTGGAGATAACCATAAACCAAAATATATTTGACTTAACAAACAAACAAGCTAAAAACAACAAAAGTAAAAGAGAGAAAGGTAATGGTCACATAAATATAGAGTAAAACTTGTCTTTCTGAGATTGGGTCTAGAAATTCTAGTAAGCAGAGATATCCTTGAATAATGTCAGTGTCATAAAACTACCAGCACTCCCCCTATATGTAAAGATCATGAGTCCTTTCTTGGGTTATAAAGAACAGACCCTCACATAGGTCTTTATATAATTCCACTTTTAAATCATTTCATAATAAAAAGTTCTTGTAATAATTGTCCATTTGTATTTAACAAGATATGAATAATGTTCTCTCACATTATCCCCAGTTGTTTGCTGGTATTAAAAAATCACAGGTACATTTTACCCTCTTTCAAAAATAACCTAAAATATGCTTTATTTAGTCCTTTAAAGAAATTGTTTCCCAAGAGAAATAACCATGTGTTAAAAATCACCTTGCATTAAACGCAATTACTAAGATATAATTGGATATACCTCTTCTTTCTGTTGTGCGAGAGACCTTAGCTGGTTTATTACCCCCATTACAGCAGCAGCCTATTGATGGCAAGCAAATATTTGCTCCCCTTTGGGTTTGGCATACCCAAGAAGCTGCTGATACCTGGCTTATTCTCAGTTATCAGCAGGTTCTTGATTAGATGTGGACAATCAAATCCTTAGATAGCAGTTATTTATGTATAGACATAGGTGATCTGTCATGTTACCCAGCAGTACACAAGCTTCCCCTCTAATAGCACATGTTTCTTTATATCATCTGAGAACTTTTTAAAAAAATACTAGTCCTGCATTTTCCACAGTTCTTCTGAAGAGGGTTAGGTAGGGGGAGTGTTGATCTAAAATTGGTATTTCAAGTTACACATTTTACGCTAGTTCATTTCAGCAACAGTACCTTTATTTATTGTCTCCTTTTATAAAGATTTTTTAAATTAAATGAATGAAACCATTTATAATAATATTCCCCAAGACCTGTATAGCTTTGTTTATTTCCCAGGACACCTAGTGGCTGTAAATTAGCATGTGCCCATGTTGGCAATGGAACAGTAGTTCTGGCATCATTCACAAGATCCGGTGTTGTTCCCAAAGAACTCTATTGCTGAAAGCTAGGAGGGGACTCCAAGAGGGAACACGTGACTAAGAATTCTTTCATCAACCAGTATACAGGTGGGCTATCTGGCAGGTACACATACCGCCTTGTCAATAGTGTGTTACATCAAATAGCTGCACATATTCTGTCCTTCATCCTGAAACAGCCCATGACCAGAAAGGCAAAAATACATTAAAGCAGAAAAACGCCTGCATTGGAAAGATAAAAACTAAGTTAACGTTTAAACTAGTTCAATGAATCCAGCAGAGGGCCCAAAATTCATGCAGACAGTGTAATAGTTTCAAAAAAAAAAAAAAAAAACGGTCAGTTTTAACTCTATCTTGGATAAGCAATCATTCTGCTGCAGAAGAAGCTGGATTCAGACACAGCGAGTAAAGAGCAAATGCATTTATGCTCCATGTCACAGGAATGCTTTAACTTGTTAAATATTAAAACCTATTCAGTGTTCAATAAGAAGTCAATATAATTTCTGTAGAAAAATTATACACTCAGTTCATGGGGATGAATACGCTAACTTGGGCATTTCATGTAATTGAAGCCAATGGTCCAATTTTTTCAGGAAAGTAATAGCGCATGTACTATAGTCATCTAATACATGGGCTTATGAATTTTTTTAGGTGCTACTCAATTTGAAATGATTGTTCTCACACCGGAAGTCACTAGAAAATAATAGTCTAAATCTATTTTTTAAATTGCTTTCTTCACTAGAGGTTGCAATTGTTGAATGGACAAGGATTAGTAAAATTCCTCAAATCATTTTTCATTTGGGCACAAAAATAGACAACAAGAGGTGCTAGACCCCTGGGTCAGGAACCTGGTTCCACTCTGGGAACCTGAGCCAGTGACCTGCCTCGGTGTGTACTTCAGTTTTATCGTTCTGATAATCAAATAATAATAGTACCCACTTCATTTTTTTTTAGTCAGGAATACGTTACTTAATACCAAAAAAAAGTTATTAGTGTGAACAAAAGAAACCCCTGACAACAGTCTGGCATGAAGGCTCCCATCTCTGAGGGGATTTTATTTCCTGTGATAGCAACTTCTCCTGGGCATGTGGATATCCTGTGATGCAGGCTAAACAGATGTAGGGAAAAAAGGAATTGCTCAAATGGAAACTAAATAACTGATTGATATTAAGAATATACACTACTATGTTTTCCATCATAGCTGTAGTTTTAAATCCATCTACACCAAAGGTCAATTATTCTCATAGTTAAGTCCACAACACCCAGCACTGTGTTTGCACATAGTAGGTGTTAACTAAATAAATAGAATAAATAAAATACAGAAATAGAATGAATAAATGAATAAATAGAATATATAGAATGAAAAACTGAATGAATTCACGAACTTACCCTGTGCTCACACTATTGTGACACCTCCATGAGGCAAAAAAAGAGGTTTTTTTTAGTTCTATGAATTTTTAATATATATTAAAGTACAGTTAATTGATATTATACAGCTGAATTTCTTGGCTGGGAGTTAACAAGCATGAACAAAGTAGTTTAATAAAGAAAAAAATCTAAATTAATATATTCTATCTGCAATAGCTCCCACTAAGTATCATGAAGGCAGAATACATCATTCATTCACAACCCATCGCCCTATTCCATCAATTCTCACAATTCTTCAAGCTCTATCATGCAGAACGCCCCAGAAGCCAGGCTACTTTGTCCATGGCTAGCAAGGGGGTATGAAGGTCCTCAAAATGACTCTAATTACTGCTGTTTGCTAGACGACCTGAATATATGAGTGAGTAAATTAAACAAGGGTGAAGGGGTGAATCTCAGATAAAGATTGAGGACTGCAACAGTTGTTCGAGTGTAAGACATGCAGGGTGGGACCAAGTGAGTGACAGAAAATTACTCAGGAAAAGAGATGTTCTTGCACAGCTGCTTTAATTCAGAGAGAGGGAGGGAAGGAGAGAGAGAAAAGGAGAGAGAGAGAAGGATTGGCTCCTCAATTCTGTGCAGGCACAGCTGAGAACCCCCTAAGTCACTGCTCAGGCATATACTCAGCTACCTGAATAACTAGGTTTTTGAACAACTTATTTTTCTTCTTAGGGTTTCTTCTCAGCAACACATATCAGTTTGCTTAATCAAAAATATCTCATCTACATGGGAAAATGAGAAATTTAAGTGCCATCATTAATCTATTCAATTATTCAGAAAAATTTATTAAGCACCTGTGTTTACCCTCTAACCAGTTTGGGAATAAACTAGTGAACAAAACAGACAAAAATACTTGCCTCATAAAGCAGACATTAACAGTAGGAAGGCAATTTTGTAAATAAGATAAATATGATGTGAAAGGCTAATTGATGCCATGCAGAAATACAAAGCAGAGAAACAAGGACAGGGCCTCTCAAGCTGGAGGGAGGGAGGTGACAGCAGTTTTAATAAGGCAGTCAGAGTGGACCACACTCGGAAGGCAGAGGTGAGTGAGAGAGAGGTTAAGTCCTGCAATATCTGGGCAAAGCTGTTCTGATAGGTGGAGAAATTAAATAACAGAGATCTATACTGAGATACCAGTTCTCACCATCGACATTAAATATGGATTAAAACGTGTTATGTGGGAAGAATAAGCGTGAAGCCTTAATTACTCCTTTTTTACTTTTAATAATAGCAACTACAAGTATTTATCATAACCAACCATATTATAGGGTGCCAGCTAGATTCTTTACGTGTAATTTTTAATCCCTTAAATAATTTGTGAAGTAGGAATTATCATTTCCTTTTAATAAGTAAGAAAAGTAAGAGTCCAAAAGACTAGGTGAAGGTCACAAAAACTTGTGAGAATTCCGCAAAAGTAATTTTTTAAATTGGCTAGTAAGTCATGTGAGACTAGAGAAATGGGGACAGTACGACTTAATGAATGTATATAATATATTCTCGAATATATATATATATATATATATATATATATATATATATTAAGCCTATGACATCATTCGTAGTTGCGGAAAAAGTCCCACATTTATTTCCACTGTCTGTTTGCTTTATCCTGACAGGACTAAGAAGTAGCAAGTGAAGCACTCACCTCACACAAAATTGAATGGGGCACCAAAAAACTCAGTAACCAATACAAAACATATTTTTAAAATCAAAATTAATACATCAATCCATGACAAATAAAATATCAAAATTTTAAATAAGAACAGGATGCGACCCTAACACTTACGTACCTCACTTGCCTCTCCCTAGTCATGGACTTGGCTGAGGTTTTAATTCTTCCTTTCTCCACACAGCAAGGAGATGAATGATAAGGTTTGCAGGATACCCTTCCTAGGGGTATGTTAGTACATGACAAAAGTAATCTCTACCGCATACTGTCAGACCAGCACTTGGCAGTTCAGCCTTTCTATGGACCCATTAAATTATCTCATGAACATGACCTCCCTTTTCTAAAAGCAGAGCTGGGTTCCTGAGCCTGTGCTGAAAACCAGGGACCTATTTTACAAATGCACCCAGAACTACATAGTAATGCTCACTCTTCAATCAGTCACACCAGGAACATTTCAAAAAGATATCTGTGCTGTTTAGAATGTTTAAATCCTTTAAGATACTCATGAAATAAAATTATGTTTTGACCAATGTTTCTAGTTACAAGCTATTGCTTCAAATTGCATGTTAGCTACAGCATGACATTAAATCTGGTGTATTTATTCATTCTTCTCTCCAGGGCTGGCCCTAGGCTAAATTGTAAAGCAGGTTCAGTTTATCCTGACAGACGGACTCTCTCTCCATAACATATGCAGATGTCCAGTCTCTTCACCAACTACCCAAACACTCTGCTGACCTGCCCTTCGGCCCTGCACGACCTCTAGGAAGCTCATTAAACTTCCCCATTCCCCCCATGGAAAAATGCCCACCAACTCTGCAGACCTCCAATTAAGTAGCTGTGATTGGAAAACAATAACTTACAATAAGCTGCCTTGTCATGTGATGTTCAATAATATTTTAATGTGTTTTCATGGCCAGAATATTAGCATTTTAACAGAGGCTGGGGAAAAAAATCATCATGGCATACCTCTATGGGGGTACAAAATTGTCTATATGGTATACTGTCAGCTGTAAATGAATCCTATGACTGTAAGAAAATATACTGAATTTTTAAAATTGTGCTTAAAAAATTATGCTTAAGAGATAGGATAAGATGTCTTTTTTTTTGCATTTTCCATTTTCTTAGTACATATTCGCTTATTGTGAAATATTTTATTCATATTCAAAGGATAGAGAATAGTAAATATCAAGTAGCAAACTCTTAGCTTTAACAAATCTCCACATTTTTCCATATTTACTTTTAAATGTATGTTAAATATAACATTAAAGACAAAATTTAAACCTCTAGAAAGACCACTTTTGAATCTCCTTTCCTGGAGGTAGTGTTTACTATTACTTTATAAATTGTTAAACCATTTAAATATAGGCCCCCCCCAAAAAAGAAGTATCATTTTGGAAATTTTCAAACATTGTATAAATCCCATTCTCCTGCATATATCTGTTGACAATCTGCTTTTTTAGGTCAAATATTTTTTGTGCTTTTTTTTAATTGAAGTGTAGTTGATTTACAATGTTGTGTTAGTTTCAGGTGTACAGCAGAGTGATTCAGTTTTATATATATACTTTTTCAGATTCTTTTCCATTATAGGTTATTACAAAATATTGAATATACTTCCCTGTGCTATAGAATAGGTCTTTTGTCGTTTATCTATTTTATATATAGTAATGTGAAGGTCAGCTACTTTGTAATTGATCCATTTTGATACACATAGTTCTTATTCATTTTCATTCATTTATTTATTTTCTATTGTTGTTGGTTTTTTTCCATACAATCAATGCTCCAAAAATTTTTAATTTTGTAAATGTCTTCTTGTGCATATGTGGCTTCTCTAGAGCCAGTAACTAGAAGTAAAATTGCTGGGTCAGAGTGTACAAACATCCAGGACTACACTAGACAACTCCAGTTTGCTCTCACAGTGGTCTGTATTCTACCCTGTGTAGTATGGGAGCTATCATGTCTCCACATCGTCACCAGCGGTTGGCATTGTCAGACTTATTAATTTTTGCCAACTCTAGGATGTGAAAAGGTGCTCCATAGTTGTTTTAGTTGGCAATTCCCTGATAACGTGTGAAGTTAAAAATCTATTCAAATGTTAATTATCCATTTAGATTTCCTCTTCTGTGAATCACCTGTTTACATCACATTCTATATTTTGTAATGACAAAAATACTTTATTCCCATGAAAATATCTAACATTGACTCCTCAAGTAATTGGAACTTAATAACAAAGATCTTCGTAATGGGCTGGGGCCTCCCAGTATCCTTCAAACGCATCTAGTGCTGCTTTAGAGAAAGACTGCATCAGGGACTAATTCTGATCCTCTCAGTCATCATTCGTGTGGTCTACAAAGTACAATTAAACATATAAACACAAGCACCAACGTTTCTAAGTTCAAATCCTCATCTATTACTTTTTATGTGTGACTTTGGGTAAGAAACCGAATCTCAGGGTCTCAGTTTCCTCATCTTGAAATGAGATAATAATATAACTCCAACCCCCTAATTCTGAACATAACAGGATTGTTGGGCGTATATAATAACTGGTAACTGATGTAAAGTTAGCCTAGTGTCTGGCACACAGTAATTATGTTGGTGATGATGTGTTAGACACAGCATATTATAAATCACATGACACCTTAGGCACATCCAGATGGGAGAAAAGCCTTCAGTGATCACATTTTGGTCTATGTAATTTGTTTCTTTCTACATGGCATGTAATTATGTTTTAAACCACTATGTTTTTCCTCATCTCCATAGGTTTTTATTTTCTATTTTTGTCCTATTAAGCAATTTTTCATTCTCCATTTCAGACAAAACTTCTCTCTACTTGCGTAGATGGCCCTGCAAATCTTAATGAATGCCATGAAAATGCTTTGAAACTTGTCAGTGAAAAACATTGTGAAAATGTCACTGGTTTTCATTTTCTGGTGACTCAAGAAAGTGAATCACTAGATACAAAATCATATCCTTTTCCAAAATCTTAGTAAGAAATGACAATCTTAGAAGTTGGCTATAACTGGAAATGTCATTTGATTGCAGTGCTACAAAATAATACCCTTGACCCCAGCACTAAAAGCTGGGTTAAAAGCCTCAAGACCAGAGACATACCTTGTAATGGACTGGGAAGCCCCTTAAGAGACTAGAAATTGAGGGATCAAGATAGAAAATTATGGGAGCAGCATGAGACAGCTGATGCCTATGAGCACTGAAATCTAATCGCAAACTGAAATAAGACATTCAACCACAAGTTTAAAATAGTCTCTAGCATTTCTTCCATGTTCATATTAAGAGAAACCACCCAGAATGATTAATACGATGGACTTTCAAATTAGCCACCCTCTGTTTTCTTCCACATAACTTAAACCTTCCATTTGGAAATCATTATTTTTATCAGCTGTCCCACACAAATGCCTGTCCGCTTCCCCGTCCTTATTTCTCACACTTTAAAGTTGCATTAACATCTTAATGAGCTAACTCTCTTGCCATTTTTTATTCAAAAATTGTCCTTGAATGTTTTGCAATCAAGGTAAAAAAACAATTTTTGAATTGAAAGTGAGCACACTGTTGAATAAGAGTCAGCATCTTGAACTTGCGGACTGCACAGCTGCTGTTACTGGAGGGGAGAGTTAGGGTCCAGCTGGAGGAGAGGCAGCCTCGGAAGAAGATGCAGAGGTTCAGCATGTCACAAAACAACAGTCTTCTTTGTGAAAAGGAGAAAGATACAGAAAGAGAAGTGCCAACTGTTTTAATCTTTATTTTCACTATAAATCTCCTTGCTTGCTATACAAAATTCAAATAATGCAATGATTATGTTAAAACTGACAGTTTCTCATCCCTTTCCAGAGCCACCTCCACATAGCACCAGTTCAACAGTTTTACTTTTCTATTTTCAAGCCTGTTTTAATACATAAGAAAGTATATAATTATATAAATATTTTAAAGTGATAATATATATACATATATAAATGTGTATATGTATACATATATCATCTGTAACTTATTTTCACTGAACCATATATCATGGATATTTGTCACATAAATACTCTTTGTATAAACTACCTCTTTCTCTGTAAATGCAGCAGATTATTCTGATGTATCATTGAATGCATTTATCCATTCCCCTACTGGTAGACATTTGCATTCTTTGCTTTTTTCTTACTGCCAAGCATGAAAAACATTACACAGAAATATCTGTATATTTAAGCAAAATATATATGTCACGTAAGAATGTTTACTTGAAGTGGGATTTCTTGGTTATGAGACCGTCATTTTAAGTAGGCATAGAGTCTACAATGGAAACTTCCAAATATATCACACCAATTTGTGTTTCTACCAGCAGTGTGTGAGAATGAGGGGTCCCTTGTAAAACTGTCAATTTGTCGTAATCAAGCCTTTCTAAGATTGTGCCAATTTGATAAAGTGAAAAGGGTATCTCACTGAACTTGCAATGGTATTTTCTTGACATCTAATGAGGTTAAGAATCTTTTTTTTTTTTTTTAATTTTTATTTATTTATTTATTTATTTATTTATTTATGGCTGTGTTGGATCTTCGTTTCTGTGCGAGGGCTTTCTCTAGTTGCGGCAAGCGGGGGCCACTCTTCATCATGGTGCGCGGGCCTCTCATTATTGCGGCCTCTCCTGTTGTGGAGCACAGGCTCCAGACGCGCGGGCTCAGCAATTGTGGCTCACGGGCCTAGTCGCTCCGCGGCATGTAGGATCCTCCCAGACCAGTGCTCGAACCTGTGTCCCCTGCATTGGCAGGCAGATTCTCAACCACTGCGCCACCAGGGAAGCCCGAGGTTAAGAATCTTTGATATGTTTATTATTTATACAAATACCTTTCTGAAAAAAATTGATTTATAATTGAATCACTGTTCTGTACACCTGAAACTAACATGACATTGTAAATCAGCTACACTCCAATAAAATAAAAAAAAACTTCTATATATTATGATACATACTATATGTGTACATAATATGTATATATGTTATGTGTACATACGGCTTTTATTTATGGAACATTTTATTACATGGAAGTTTGCAGTTTTGATGCAATCAAATATGCAAATGGCTTTTGAGATTGTGTAGTTATTAGTAAGACCTTCACCTTAGACACCCCATTGTATAAAATATTTTCTTCTAAAAATATTTTGTAGATTTATGTACTTTCTGCCCTTAATATATTGTTTTGCTGTTGCTGTTTTCTTGCTTGCTGTGACACATGCAGATGGAATAAATCATTTCCTGCTCTTCCCCAAGTTTGTCTTTGGTTTCAAATGCACATAAGACACTTTCAGTGACTATAAATCCTACCTGTTTACTTTGAATATATGTAATATATTATAAAACATTATAAGCCTTTTCCTTCATACCATCATTTAAGAAATATCTTGTGCTTCCTCCAAAGCCTTTACCCCTAAATTTGATTCTAGTTCTATCCAAGCTACGAAGCCTTCATGCAGGCTGGTGTCTTCATGAATATTAACCCTGCAGCTTTAGAATTCACCTGCTAGTCATTGTGGGTCTCTGACCATTCTAAGTGAAAGCAACTTAGGGACACTTTTATTTTCTAATTAGGATCATAATTTCTTCATGATTTAATCTATCTGATAAATGTTTCCTTACTAAGTACATTTCATGTGTAGTTGTAAAGAATACTTGAATATATTAGAAAACCCACGTTCTAGTCCAGTGGATCTAATGGTTGTGTGATTTAATGAGATCCTTTATCCACCCTACACCTTGCCTCCTCTTAAATTCTGGCTGGACAGTACACCCTTTAGAGAATTATCTGTTTCATGTTTTTTTTCCTCCCCCTGAGCAATCTATATCATCACTTTTGAACTCATTTACTAGTTTCCATTTTTGTATTCAGATTCTGTATTATATTTTTTAATTAAAAATCCTGCCTCTTTCCTCAAATTGTCTTTAGGATTTCCCAGCTATTTTTTCAGCTAAAATTGCTTTAAGGAAATAATTTCAAAGATTAATTATTACTGCCACTTTCTCTCACTTCTTTCCCACAAAGTTCAACAAGTCCATTGTTGAAATTGACTGCTTTCATTATTCTACTCACATTTCTCTCATCTAACTCCCTTTACTGACTTATAAAGAGAATTATTACTCTCTTTATTCCTTTGTTAGAATTCTTAAAGCTTCCTGTGATGTTCCTATCCAAAGATGTAAGAGAAACCACCCAGAATGATTGTCCAAAGATGTCACATCATTGGTCTCTTCTTTCTTATAGCCCCCTTTTAGAATTTGAAACCTTGATGTATGTAACCCATATCAGCTCCCAACATCTGCCAAATCCTTCTGAAGTGTGCAGGATACCATTTCTCCTCTAGTAAAAGAAAATAGACACCATACATAAAGTCAAACATACCAGTGAGCCAGCCAAAATAACAAAAAATAAGATTATCACTTGGAAATCATGTCAATAAAGCACATGTCTATTCCCATGATCTGATAGATTGCCAGGGTCACAGATGCTGCTATAAGGGAGCAGCAAGGCAAGCCCATTCTTGTGACTCTCGGTACAACTTGTGCTAAGAAACTGCCTGGGATGGATGGGTATACTAAGATCTTATATTCTAATCCACTCATGTGGAGACATCTCAGTGATCTGGAGAATCTGCCACCTGTATTAAAATCTAAAATCTCTAAAACTTCTAAACAGATAAATACCCATAATCTAGCCTCTATCTTCAGGCTTCTCAAACTTAATACACCTAAGAATCATCTGAAAATCTTGTAAAAATGAAGATTCTAATTCAGTAGATGAGGGTCGGTGCCTAAGATTCTACATTTCTAAAAACTTCCTGGGAGATGCTGACACTGCAGCTCTGTGGACCACACTCTGAGTCCCAGGCTTCAGATTTATTCTTTTCATGAGAGAAACTGCCGAGTATTTCCAATTATGAAAACAATTACCCTGACCAATAATGGTGACTATAAAATAGTTCATATTTATATAGCATTTCAAGTTGACAGAGCACTTTGACATTTGTTAACTCCTTCTGATATTCACAATAACTCCCTGATAAAGGCAGGACGTTAATTATTCAGAAGAGAAGTTGAGGAATGTTAACTTTCTTGCTCAGTGTCATGCAACCAGTAAGTGGCAAGGTGATCTGTGCAGTTCTCTCAGACACAGAGACAAAGTAACAGAATAGCTAAGAGTGCTGGGCTTTAGATATTGCCTATCTTTGAATATCGTACAAGTTACTTAACCTCTCTATTTTAGTTCCCTCATTTATAATCTGTATATGCCTATTTCATACACTTGTTAAATCTAATAATCTCTAAAGTTCCTAGTATATGTGGCTGTCACCTGGTAATCACAACATAAATGGTAACTGCTGCTGGTGTTTTGTTGTCATCCTTGTTATTCCAGAACTCTGTAGAATTTCCCCGTACCTCAGCAAAGTCTTAGTGCCCACCTGCAAGGAATATCTAACTTCCTTGAAGCACTTGACCATCATGGACTCTACATGAAAAATACGATGAGACTAGACACCACAGTGAGCCTTTTATCATTGTGTCTCTATTTAAGCAGGACATGTGGGAGAACTTGCAGGGTAGCTACCTATTGATGTATTGTTATGTACATAAAGAATTTCTTCCTGCAGAGTTTCTCCTATGGCTCCTTTCACAAGCCTACAGATCCATGCACGTTTTCTTGAAGTGCAGAATAGAAGTTATTTTTTGGATGGTGAGATACTGGTGAACCATTATACTTGGCTAAGCTTCACATGGTTTCACCACTTATCTTTTCTGCAAAGGTAGCTGAGCAGTGCCCCTAGGAAAAACTGAAAAATAACCTCTATTTCAGTGACAGATAAATGAGAAAAAGCAAAACAAAAGAAAGGGCTGTACCATATTGATATTACTGACATCCAGGTTTGGGCAGCACAGTCTTTTTAAATGTCTTACCAGGGACTTCCCTGGTGGCACGGTGGTTAAGAATCAGCCTGCCAATGCAGGGGACATGGGTTCGAGCCCTGGTCCGGGAAGATCCCACAAGCCACAGAGCAACTAAGCTCACGCACCACAACTACTGAGCCTGTGCTCTAGAGCCTGCAAGCCACAACTACTGAGCCTGCATGCCACAACTACTGAAGTCTGTGCTCCACAACAAGAGAAGCCACTGCAATGAGAAGCCCATGCACCACAACAAAGAGTGGCCCCCACTCGCCACAATTACAGAAAAGGTTTTACGCAGCAACGAAGACCCAAAACAGCCTAAATAAATAAATAAATAAATAATGTCTTACCAAATAAAAACTATTCATTCTATCTTGGGTTAGTTTTTTCATCAGATGGAATAAAGGTGCAATCTTTTCCTATTTAAATCATAACTTCTTTTTGTAACATATGTCAGTTCTGTGGTTGGAAAGTTCATAGTTCTGGGTATTTTAAAATATAATCATTTCTCCTTGAACTTGATCATTATAACATGATTTTTAGTGCTATAACACTTTTCAGAGATTTCAAGTGTGCAAGAAAAATAAAAGTACTGTAGAACAAAGATAAATATTTAAGATAAATTTTAGGGTAAAAAAATACAAGATTATGTTTTCATAGGACTGTCAGTAAGGTGAACAATTGTTCAGCTCAGTCAGCTGTTAACCAGTTAACTGTTATTCTACTTGAATATCTGATTGATTCTCTGTGAGCAACTGAACTATTGGTGTACAAGATGGGATTTAGGGACAACGTTTCTTATAATACGGGACTAGGCTCCTGGATCAGGGTAACAGAATATCTCTCCTGTTTTTTGCATTGAAAAACTAATTTTAAAAAGTACACTTGAAAATATGAAAAAGAGAGCTAGCAAGTGAGGCAAAGGTAAGGAATTATTTATACTTTCCACCAACAAAATGTCAAAGAACATCTAATGACACTGGACAAAACTTATTTATGTAAAAAAGCAGTAGTTTTACTGTAATATTACTTTCAGTAATATTTCAACATTGTAAAAAATATGTATATACTCATGTATAGAAAATAAGGCTGGAGGAGGAGCTTCAAGATGGCGGAAGAGTAAGACGCAGAGGTCACCTTCCTCCCCACAAATACATCAGAAATACATCTACATGTGGAACAACTCTTACAGAACACCTACTGAACGCTGGCAGAAGACCTCAGACATCCCAAAAGGCAAGAAACTCCCCACGTACCTGGGTAGGGCAAAAGAAAAAAGAAATAACAGAGACAAAAGAATAGGGACGGGACCTGCACCAGTGGGAGGGAGCTGTAAAGGAGGAAAGGTTTCCACACACTAGGAAGCCCCTTCGTGGGCAGAGACGGCGGGTGGCAGAGGTGGGAAGCTTCGGAGCCACGGAGGAGAGCGCAGCCACAGGGGTGCGGAGGGCAGAGTGGAGAGATTCCTGCACAGAGGCTCGGCACCAAGCAGCGCTCACCAGCCCGAGAGGCTTGTCTGCTCACCCTCCGGGTCGGGCGGGGGCTGGGAGCTGAGGCTCGGGCTTCGGTCGGCTCGCAGGGAGAGGACTGGGGTTGGCAGCGTGAACAGAGCCTGAAGGGGTTAGCGCACCACAGCTAACTGGGAGGGAGTCCAGGAAAAGGTCTGGAGCTGCCGAAGAGGCAAGAGACTTTTTCTTGCCTCTTTGTTTCATGGTGCGTGAGGAGAGGGGATTCAGAGCGCCGCCTAAACGAGCTCCAGAGACGGACACGAGCTGTGGTTATCGGCGCAGACCCCAGAGACGGGCAGGAGATGCTAAGGCTGCTGCTGCCGCCACCAAGAAGCCTGTGTGTGAGCACAGGTCACTCTCCACACTGCCCCTCCCGGGGGCCTGTGCAGCCCGCCACTGCCAGGGTCCCGTGATCCAGGGACGACTTCCCCGGGAGAATGCACGGCGTGCCTCAGGCTGCTGCAACGTTACGCTGGCCTCTGCTGCCGCAGGCTCGCCCCGCATCCGTACCCCTCCCTCCCCCCGGCCTGAGTGAACCAGAGCCCCTGAATCAGCTGCTCCTTTAACTCCATCCTGTCTGAGCAAAGAATGGACGCCCTCAGGTGACCTACACAAAGAGGCGGGTCCAAATCCAATGCTGACCCCCAGGAGCTGTGCGAGCAAAGAATAGAAAGGGAAGTTTCTCCCAGTAGCCTCAGAAGCAGCGGATTAAAGCTCCACAACTTGACTTACCCTGCATCTGTGGAATACCTGAATAGACAATGAATCATCCCAAATTAAGGAGGTGGACTTTGGAAGCAAAGATATATATATTTTCCCCTTTTTCTCTTTTGTGACTGTGTATGTGTATGCTCCTGTGTGTGATTTTTGTCTGTATAGCTTTGCTTTTACCATTTGTCCTAGAGTTCTGTCTGTCTGTTTTTTGTTTTCTTTTGTTTTTTTATTACTTAATTTTTTTTCTTAATAATTATTTTTTACTTTTTATTTTATTAAATTTATTTCATCTTATTTTATTTTATCTTCTTCTTTCTTTGTTTCTTTTTTTTTTTCCTCCCTTTTATTCTGAGCTGTGTGGAGGCCAGGCTCTTGGTGCTCCAGCCAGGCATCAGGGCTGTGCCACTGAGGTGGGAGAGCCAAGTTCAGGACACTGGTACACAAGAGACCTCCCAGCTCCACATAATATCAAATGGAGAAAATCTCCCAGAGATCTCCATCTCAACGCCAAGACCCAGCTCCACTCAAAGACCAGCAAGCTACACTGCTGGACACCCTATGCCAAACAACTAGCAAGATAGGAACACAACCCCATCCATTAGCACAGAGGCTGCCTAAAATCATAACAAGGCCAAAGACACCCCAAAACACACCACCAGTTGTGGGCCTGCCTACCAGAAAGACAAGATCCAGCCTCATCCACCAAAACACAGTCACTAGTCCCCTCCACCAGGAAGCCTACACAACCCACTGAACCAACCTTAGCCACTGGGGACAGACACCAAAAAAAAAAACGGAAACTATGAACCTGCAGCCTGTGAAAAGGAGACCCCAAACACAGTAAGTTAAGCAAAAAGGGACGACAGGGAAACACAAAGCAGATGAAGGAGCAAGGCAAAATCCACCAGACCTAACAAATGAAGAGGAAATAGGCAGTCTACCTGAAAAAGAATTCAGAGTAATTATAGTAAAGATGATCCAAAACCTCGCAAATAGAATGGAGAAAATAAAACAAACGTTTAACAAGGACATAGAAGAACTAAAGAGCAAACAAACAGAGATGAACAGCACAATAAATGAAATTAAAAATTCTCTAGAAGGGATCAACAGCAGACTAACTGAGGCAGAAGAAATGATAAGTGACCTGGAAGAAAAAATAGTGGAAATAACTACTGCAGAGCAGAATAAAGAAAAAATAATGAAAAGAATAGAGGACAGTCTCAGAGACTTCTGGGACAACATTAAATGCACCAACATTCGAATTATATGGGTCCCGGAAGAAGAAGAGAAAAAGAAAGGGACTGAGAAAATATTTGAAGAGATTATAGTTGAAAACTTCCCTAATACGGGAAAGGAAATAGTTAATCAAGTCCAGGAGGCACAGAGAGTCCCATACAGGTTAAATCCAAGGAGAAACACGCCAAGACACATATTACTCAAACTATCTAAAATTAAATACAAACAACAAATACTAAAAGCAGCAAGGGAAAAACAACAAGTAAAACATAAGAGAATCCACATAAGGTTAAGAGCTGATCTTTCAGGAGAAACTCTGCAAGCCAGAAGGGATTGGCAGGACATATTTAAAGTGATGAAAGAGAAAAACCTACAACCAAAATTACTCTACCCAGCAAGATTCTCATTCAGATTTGACGGAGAAATTAAAACCTTTACAGACAAGCAAAAGCTAAGAGAATTCAGCACCACCAAACCAGCTTTACAACAAATGCTAAAGGAACATCTCTAGGCAGGAAACACAAGAGAAGGAAAACACCTACAATAACAAACCCAAAACAATTAAGAAAATGGTAATGGGAACATACATATCGATAACTACCTTAAATATAAATGGATTAAATGCTCCCACCAAAAGACATAGACTGGCTGAATGGATACAAAAACAAGGTGAATATATGCTGTCTACAAGCAACCCACTTCAGACCTAGGAACACATACAGACTGAAAGTGAGGGGATAGAAAAAGATATTCCATGCAAATGGAAATCAAAAGAAACCTGGAGTAGCAATTTTCATATCAGACAACATAGACTTTAAAACAAAGACTATTACAAGAGACAAAGAAGGATATTACATAATGATCAAGGGATCAATCCAAGAACATATAACAATTGTAAATATTTATGCAACCAACATAGGAGCAACTCAATACATAGGCAAATACTAACAACCATAAAAGGGGAAATCAACAATAACACAATCATAGTAGGGGACTTTAACACCCCGCTTTCACCAATGGACAGATTATCCAAAATGAAAATAAATAAGGAAACACAAGCTTTAAATGATACATTAAACAAGATGGACTTAATTGATATTTATAGGACATTCCATCTAAAAACAACAGAATACACATTCTTCTCAAGTGCTCATGGAACATTCTCCAGGATATATCATATCTTGGGTCACAAATCAAGTCTTGGTAAATTTAAGAAAATTGAAATTGTATCAAGTATCTTTTCCAACCACAACGCTATGAGACTAGATATCAATTACAGGAAAAAATCTGTAAGAAACAAAAACACATGGAGGCTAAACAATACACTACTTAATAACCAAGAGATCACTGAAGAAATCAAAGAGGAAATCAAAAAATACCTAGAAACAAATGGCAAAGAAAACACAACCACCCAAAACCTATGGGATGCAGCAAAAGCAGTTGTAAGAGGGAAGTTTATAGCAATACAATCCTACCTGAAGAAACAAGAAAAATATCAAATAAACAACCTAACCTTACACCTAAAGCAAATAGAGAAAGAAGAACAAAAAAACCCCAAAGTTAACAGAAGGAAAGATATCATAAATATAAAATCAGAAATAAATGAAAAAGAAAGGAAGGAAATGATAGCAAGGATCAATAAAACTAAAAGCTGATTCTTTGAGAAGATAAACAAAGTTGATAAACCGTTAGCCAGACTTATCAAGAAAAAAAGAGAGAAGACTCAAATCAATAGAATTAGACATGAAAAAAGAGACATAACAACTGACACTGCAGAAATACAAAGGATCATGAGAGATTACTACAAGCAACTATATGCCAATAAAATGGACAACCTGGAAGAAATGGACAAATTCTTTGAAATGCACAACGTTCTGAGACTGAACCAGGAAGAAATAGAAAATGTGAACAGACCAATCACAAGCAGTGAAATTGAAACTGTGATTAAAAACCTTCCAACAAACAAAAGCCAATGACCAGATGGCTTCACAGGCGAATTCTATCAAATGTTTAGAGGAGACCTAACACCTGTCCTTCTCAAATTCTTCCAAAATATAGCAGAGGGAGGAACTCTCCCAAACTCATTCTATGAGGCCACCATCACCCTGAAATCAAAACCAGACAAAGTTGTCACAAAGAAAGAAAACTACAGGCCAATAACCCTGATGAACATAGATGCAAAAATTCTCAACCAAATATTAGCAAACAGTATCTAACAGCACATTAAAGGGATCATACATTATGATCAAGTGGCATTTATCACAGGAATGCAAGGATTCTTCAATATAAGCAAATCAATCAATGTGATACACCATATTAACCAACTGAAGGAGAAAAACCATATGATCATCTCAATAGATGCAGAGAAAGATTTTGACAAAATTCAACACACATTTATGAAAAAAGCCTCCAGAAGTAGGCATAGAGGGAACTCTCCTCAACATAATAAAGGCCATATATGACAAACCCACAGCCAACATTGTCCTCAGTGGTGAAAAACTGAAACCATTTCCACTAAGATCAGGAACAAGACAAGGTTGCCCACTCTCACCACTATTATTCAACATAGTTTTGGAAGTTTTAGCCTCAGCAATCAGAGAAAAAAAAGAAATAAATTAAAACCAAATTGGAGAAGAAGAAGTAAAGCTGTCACTGTTTGCAGATTACATGATACTATACATAGAGAATCCTAAAGATGCTACCAGAAAACTACTAGAGCTAATCAATGAATTTGGTAAAGTAGCAGGATACAAAATTAATGCACAGAAATCTCTTGCATCCCTGTACACTAATGATGAAAAATCTGAAAGTGAAATTAAGAAAACACTCCCGTTTACCATTGCAACAAAAAGAATAAAATACCTAGGAATAAACTTACCTAAGGAGACAAGAGACCTGTATGCAGAAAATTATAAGACACTGATGAAAGAAAGTAAAGGTGATACAAATAGATGGAGAGATATACCATGTTCTTGGATTGGAAAAATCAACATTGTGAAAATGACTCTACTACTCAAAGCAATCTACAGATTCAATGCAATCCCTATCAAACTACCACTGGCAGTTTTCACAGAACTAGAACAAAAAATTTCACAATTTGTATGGAAACACAAAAGACCCTGAATACCCAAAGCAATTTTGAGAAAGAAAAACGGATCTGGAGGAATCAGGCTCCTTGACTTCAGACTCTACTACAAAGCTACAGTAATCAAGACAGTATGGTACTTGCACATAAACAGAAATATAGATCAATGGAAGAGGATAGAAAGCCCAGAGATAAATCCACGCACATATTGTCACCTTATCTTTGATAAAGGAGGCAAGAATATACAGTGGAGAAAAGACAGCCTCTTCAATAAGTGGTGATGGGAAAACTGGAGAGCTACATGTAAAAGAAAGAAATTAGAACACTCCCTAACACCATACACAAAAATAAACTCAAAATGGAGTAAAGTCCTAAATGTAACACCAGACACCATCAATCTCTTAGAGGAAAACATAGGCAGAACTCTCTATGACATAAATCACAGGAAGATCCTTTTTGATCCACCTCTTAGAGAAATGGAAATAAAAATAAAAAAAAAAACAAATGGGACCTAATGAAACTTAAGATTTTGCACAGCAAAGGAAACCATAAAAAAGACAACACTCAGAATGGGAGAAAGTATTTCCAAATGAAGAAACTGACCTAGGATTAATCTCCAAAATTTACAAGCAGCTCATGCAGCTAAATATCAAAAAAACAAACAACCCACTCCAAAAATGGGCAGAAGACCTAAATAGACATTTCTCCAAAGATATACAGTTTGCCAACAAACACATGAAAGAATGCTAAACATCATTAATCATTAGAGAAATGCAAATCAAAACTACAATGAGATATCATCTCACATCAGTCAGAATGGCCATCATGAAAAAACCTACAAACAATAAATGCTAGACAGGGAGTGGAGAAAAGGGAACCCTCTTGCACTGTTGGTGGGAATGTAAATTGATACAGCCACTATGGAGAACAGTATGGAGGTTCCTTAAAAAACTAAAAATAGAACTACCATACGACCCAGCAATCCCACTACTGGGCATATACCCTGAGAAAACCATAATTCAAAAAGAGTCATGTATCAAAATGTTCATTGCAGCTCTATTTACAATAGCCAGGACATGGAAGCAACCTAAGTGTCCATCAACAGATGAATGGATAAAGAAGATGTGGCACATATATACAATGGAATAATTCTCAGCCATAAAGCGGAACGAAACTGAGTTATTTGTAGTGATGTAGATGGACCTAGAGACTGTCATACAGAGTGAAGTAAGTCAGAAAGAGAAAAACAAATACGGTATGCTAACACATATATATGGAATCTAAAAAAAAAGAAAATGGTCAGAAGAACCTAGGGGCAAGACGGGAATAAAAATGCAGACCTACTAGAGAATGGTCTTGAGGACACAGGGAGGGGGAAGGGTAACCTGGGACAAAGTGAGAGAGTGGCATGGACATATATACACTACCAAATGTAAAATAGATAGCTAGTGAGAAGCAGCCGCATAGCACAGGGAGATCAGCTCGGTGCTTTGTGACCACCTAGAGGGGTGAGATAGGGAGAGTGGGAGGGAGGGAGAAGCAAGAGGGAAGAGATATGGGGACATATACATATGTATAACTGATTCACTTTGTTATAAAACAGAAACTGACACACCATTGTAAAGCAATTATACTCTAATAAAGATGTTTTAAAAAAAAAGAAAAGAAAGCTGAAAATAAAATACACCAAAATTTTTATTGTGTTGGGACTGCGAGAAGATTTTTCATTTCTTTCTGAGTACATTCTATATATTTTTATTCACACAGTTCATGAATTACTTTTGTAACCAAACATATGATAAACATTTTAAAAATAAAATAGCCTAGAAGCAGGAGACACTATTTTGCATTTAAAACAACACATATGACTTTTGAAATTACATTAGCTTGTGTTCAGATGTTATCCTGTTCAGGCTATGGTGTGCCACGGTATCAAGCAACCCCAGTAGTCTCATTGGCTTTAACAACTAAACGTTTATTTATTTATTTTTTTAACGTCTTTATTGGAGTATAATTGCTTTACAATGTTGTGTTAGTTTCTGCTGTATAACAGAGTGAATCAGCTCTATGTGTACATATATCCCCATATCCCCTCCCTCCTGCGTTTCCGTCCCACCCTCCCTACCCCACCCCTCTAGGTGATCACAAAGCACGGAGCTGATCTCCCTGTCTGACACGTGCAAAGGCCACAGTTGCTCCGAAGAAGCTGTTCTCTGTGGGGTGGCTCAGCATCCAGGCTGGGCTGCTCTGCCGGCCCCTGTGCACATGAGCGAGCTTCCGCAGCCTGGGTAGCACTGGAAGGGGGTGCTGGAGAGCTGAGCACCAACAATAAGAATATCCATTCAGAAGCGGCCAGCCATTTCAGCTCCCATCTCATCGCCAGGCACAATACTGGAAAGTTCAGTTCTCCTAGTTCTGGAAGTAGAGATAGATAAGGTCCCAGTAAACCTTAGATATTGTCTACCATAGTCACTAGCCTCCTGGATGCCACTGGGCCATGGACTTCTCTCAGATTATTTAATCATGTAATAGCCTCATTTGACTATTTAAATTACAAAACATATGTAAAGTCATTACTGTGCTGCCTGGTGCGGACTAAGTAGTTAGTAAATGTTCACATTAGTCCCCTTTGGGCTGTAGCTGCAGTCAAATATATAAAACCATACTGTAAGTTACCTATATTAGAGTATTACCATTCCTCCTGCCTTTGAGGAATGATATCTGACATAACCTGCATAGCTATATTCTTTGACTAAGTTTAACAACAGAATTTTTATCTTGTATTATACCTTTTTTTTAACATCTTTATTGGTGTATAATTGCTGTACATTGTTGTGTTAGTTTCTGCTGCATAACAAAGTGAATCAGCTATATGTATACATATATCCCCATATACCCTCCCTCTTGCATCTCATACCTACCCTCCCTAATCCACCCTTCTGGTGGTCAAAAAGCACTAAGCTGATCTCCCTGTGCTATGTGTCTGCTTCCCACTACTGATCTATTCTACATTTGGTAGTGTGTATATGTCCATGCCCTTCTCTCACTTTGTCCCAGCTTACCCTTCCCCCACCCGGTGTCCTCAAGTCCATTCTCTACGTCTGTGTCTTAATTCCTGTCCTGCCCCTAGGTTCTTCAGAAACTTTTTTTTTTTTTTTAGATTCCATACATATGTGTTAACATACAGTAATTGTTTTTCTCTTTCTGGCTTACTTCAATCTGCATGACAGTCTCTAGGTCCATCCACCTCACTACAAATAACTCAGTTTTGGTGTTTTTTATGGCTGAGTAACATTGCATTGTATATATGTGCCAAATCATCTTTATCCATTCATCTGTCGATGGACACTTAGGTTGCTTCCATGTCCTGGCTATTGTAAATAGAGCTGCAATGAACATTGTGGTACATGACTATTTTTGATTTATGGTTTTCTCAGGGTATATGCCCAGTAGTGGGATTGATGGGTCATATGGTAGTTCGATTTTAGTTTTTTAAGGAACCTCCATACTGTTCTCCATAGTGGCTGTATCAATTTACACTCCCACTAACAGTGCAAGAGGGTTCCCTTTCCTCCACACCCTGTCCAGCATTTATTGTTTCTAGATTTTTTGATGATGGACATTCTGACCAGTGTGACGTGATACCACATTGTGGTTTTCATTTGCATGTCTCTAATGATTAGTGATGTTGAGCATCCTTTCATATGTTTGTTGAAAATCTGTATGTCTTCTTTGGAGAAATGTCTATTTAGGTGTTCTGCCCATTTTTAGATTGGATTGGTTTTTTTTTTTTTTTAATATTGAGCTGCGTGAGCTCCTTGTATATTTTGGAGATTAATCCTTTGTCAGTTGCTTCATTTGCAAACATTTTCTCCCATTCTTAAGGTTCTCTTTTCATCTTGTTTATGGTTTCTTTAGCTGTGCAAAAGCTTTTAAGTTTCATTAGGTCTCATTTGTTTATTTTTCTTTTTACTTCCATTTCTCTAGGAGGTGGGTCAAAAAGATCTTGCTGTGATTTATGTCGTAGAGTGTTCTGCCTAAGTTTTCCTCTAAGAGTTTGATGGTGTCTAGCCTTACATTTAGGTCTTTAATCCATTTTGAGTTTATTTTTGTGTATGGTGTTAGGGAGTGTTTGAATTTCATTCTTTTACATGTAGCTGTCCAGTTTTCCCAGCACCACTTATTGAAGAGTCTGTCTTTTCTCCATTGTATATCCTTTCCTCCTTTACCAAAAATAAGGTGACCGTATGTGCAAGGATTTACCTCTGGGTTTTCTACCCTGTTCCATTGATCTATATTTCTGTTTTTGTGCCAGTACCATACTGTCTTGATTAATGTAGCTTTGTAGTAGAGTCTGAAGACTGGGAGACTGATTCCTCCACCTCCCTTTTTCGTTCTCAAGATTGCTCTGGGTATTCAGGGTCTTTTGTGTTTCAATACAAATTGTGAAAGTTTTTGTTCTAGTTCTGTGAAAAATGCCATTGGTAGTTTGATAGGGATTGCATTGAATCTGTAGATTGCTTTGGGTAGTATAGTCATTTTCACAATATTGAATCTTCCAATCCAAGAACATGGTATATCTCTCCAGCTGTTTGTAACATCTTTAATTTCTTTCATCAGTGTCTTATAGTTTTCTGCATACAGGTGTTTTGTCTCCATAGGTAGGTTTATTCCTTGGTATTTTTTTCTTTTTGTTGCAATGGTAACCGGGAGAGTTTCCTTAATTTTATGTTCAGATTTTTCACCATTAGTGTATAGGAATGCAAGAGATTTCTGTGCATTAATTTTGTATCCTGCTGCTTTATCAAATTCATTGATTAGCTCTAGTTGTTTTCTGGTAGCATATTTAGGATTCTCTATGTATATTAGCATGTCATCTGCAAACAGTGACATTTTTACTTCTTCTTTTCCAATTTGGATTCCTTTTATTTCTTTTTCTTCTCTGAGTGCTGTGGCTAAAACTTCCAAAACTATGTTGAATGATAGTGGTGAGAATGGACAAACTTGTCTTGTTCCTAATCTTAGTGGAAATGGTTTCAGGATTTCACCATTGAAAATGGTGTTGGCTGTGGATTTCTCATATATGACCTTTATTATATTGAGGTGCATTCCCTCATTGCCTACTTTCTGGAGGATTTTTATCATAAATCAGTGTTGATTTTTGTCAAAAGCTTTTTCTGCATCCATTGAGATGATCATATGGTTTTTCTCCTTCAATTTGTTAATATGGTGTATCACATTGATTGATTTGTGTATATTGAAGAATCCTGCATTCCTGGGATAAATCTCACTTTATCACGGTGTATGATCCTTTTATTGTGCTGTTGGATTCTGTTTGCTAGTATTTTGTTGAGGATTTTTGCATCTATGTTCATCAGGGATATTGCCCTGTAGTTTTCTGTCTTGTGACATCTTTGTCTGGTTTTGGTATCAGAGTGAGGTTGGCCTCAGAGAATGAGTTTTGGAGTGTTCCTCCCTCTGCTATATTTTGGAAGAGTTTGAGAAGGATAGGTGTTAACTATTCTCTAAATGTTTGATAGAATTCGCCTGTGAAGCCATGTAGTCCTGAGGTTTTGTTTGTTGGAAGATTTTTAATAACAGTTTCAATTTCAGTGCTTGTGATTGGTCTGTTTATATTTTCTATTTCTTCCTAGTTCAGTCTTCGAAGGTTTTGCTTTTCTAAGAATTTCTCCATTTCTTCCAGGTTGTCCATTTTATTGGCATATAGTTGTTTGTAGTAATCTCTCATGGTCCTTTGTATTTCTGCAGTGTCAGTTGTTGCTTCTTTTTCATTTCTAATTCTATTGATTTGAGTCTTCTCCCTTTTTTTCTTGATGAGTCTGGTAAATGGTTTATCAATTTTGTTTATCTTCTCAAAGAACCAGCTTTTAGTTTTATTGATCTTTGCTATTGTTTCCTTCATTTCTTTTTCATTTATTTCTGATCTGATCTTTATGATTTCTTTCCCTCTGCTAACTCTGGGGTTTTTTTTGTTCTTCTTTCTCTGATTGCTTTAGGTGTAAGGTTACGTTTTTTATTTGATATTTTTCCTGTATCTTGAGGTAGGATTGCATTGCTATAAACTTCCCTCTTACAACTGCCCTTGCTGCATCCCATAGGTTTTGGTCATCATGTTTTCATTGTCATTTGTTTCTAGGTATTTCTTGAATTCCTCTTTGATTTCTTCAGTGATCTCTTGGTTATTAAGTAGTGTATTGTTTAGCCTATATGCGTTTGTAGTTTTAATAGTTTTTTTCCTGTAATTGATGTCTAGTCTCATAGCGTTATGTTCAGAAAAGATACATGATAAAATTTCAATTTTCTTAAATTTGCCAAGGCTTGATTTGTGGCCCAGGATATGATCTATCCTGGATAATGTTCCATGGGCATTTGAGAAGAAAGTATATTCTGTTGTTTTTGGATGGAATGTCCTATAAAGATCAATTAAGTCCATCTTGTTTAATGTATCACTTAAAGCTTGTGTTTCCTTATTTATTTTCACTTTGGATGATCTGTCCATTAGTGAAAGTGGGGTGTTAATATCACCTACTATTATTGTGTTACTCTCGATTTCCCCTTTTATGTCTGTTAGCATTTGCCTTGTGTACTGAGGTGCTCCTATGTTGGGTGCATGAAGATTAACAATTGTTATATCTTCTTCTTGGATTGATCCTTTGATCATTATGTAGTGTCCTTCTTTGTCTCTTGTAATAGTCTTTATTGTAAAATCTCTTTTTTCTGATATGAAAATTGCTACTCCAGCTTTCTTTTGATTTCCATTTGCATGGACTATCTTTTTCCATGCCCTCACTTCCAGTCTGTATGTGTCCCTTGGTCTGAAGTGGATCTGTTTTAGACAGCATATATATACATGTCTTTTTTTTTTTTTATCCATTCAGCCAGTGTATGTCTTTTGGTTGGAACATTTAATCCAGTTACATTTCAGGTAGTTATCGATATGTATGTTCCTATTACCATTTTCTTAATTGTTTTGGGTTTAATATTGTAGGTCTTTTCCTCCTCTTGCATTTCCTTCCTAGAGAAGTTCCTTTAGCATTTGGTGTAAAGCTGGTTTGGTGGTGCTGAATTCTCTTAGCTTTTGCTTGTCTGTAAAGGTTTTAATTTCTCAGTTGAATCTGAATGAGATCCTTGATGGGTAGAGTAATCTTGGTTGTAGGTTTTTCCCTTTCATCACTTTAAATATGTCCTGCCACTCCCTTCTGGCTTGCAGAGTTCCTGCTGAAAGATCAGCTGTTAACCTTATGGGGATGCCCTTGCATGTTATTTGTTGCTTTTCCCTTGCTGCTATTAATATTTTTATTTGTATTTAATTTTTGATAGTTTGATAAATATGTGTCTTGACATGTTTCTCCTTTGATTTATCCTGTATGGGACTCTCTGCCCTTCCTGGAGTTGATTGACTATTTCCCTTCCCATGTTAAGTAAGTTTTCAACTATAATCTCTTCAAATATTTTCTCAGTTCCATTCTTTTTCTCTTCTTCTTCTGGGACCCAAATAATACGAATGTTGGTGTGTTTAATATTGTCCCAGAGGTCTCTGAGACTGTCCTCAATTCTTTTCAATCTTTTTTCTTTATTCTGCTCTGCAGTAGTTATTTCCACTATTTTATCTTCCAGGTCACTTATCAGTTCTTCTGCCTCAGTTATTCTGCTATTGATTCTGTCTAGAGAACTTTAAATTTCATTTATTGTGTTGTTCATCATTGTTTGTTTGCTCTTTCATTCTTCTAGGTCCTTGTTAAACGTTTGTTTTATTTTCTCCATTCTATTCGTGAGGTTTTGGATCATCTTTACTATAATTACTCTGAATTATTTTTCAGGTAGACTGCCTATTTCCTCTTCTTTTGTTTGGTCTAGTGGGCTTGTACCTTGCTCATTCATCTACTACATATTTCTCTGTCTTCCCATTTTGCTTAACTTACTGTGTTTTGGGGTCTCCTTTTCATAGACTCTGGGTTTGTTGTTCCCATTGTTTTTGGTGTCTGCCCCCAGTGGGTAATGTTGGTTCAGTGTGTTGTGTAGGCTTCCTGGTGTATGGGACCGGTGCCTGTGTTCTGGTGGATGAGGCTGGATCTTGTTTTTCTGGTGGGCAGGACCATGTCTGGTGGTGTGTTTTGAGGTGTCTGTGAACTTAGTATGATTTTAGGCAGCCTCTCTGCTAATGGGTGGGTTTGTGTTCCTGTCTTGCTAGTTGTTTGGCATAGGGTGTCCAGCACTTAGCTTGCTGGTTGCTGAGTGGAGCTGTGTCTTATCGTTGAAGTGGAGATCTCTGGCAGAGCTTTGGCTGTTTGATATTACATGGGGCCGGGAGTTCTCTGGTGCCCCAATGTTCTGAACTCTGCTCTCCCACCTCAGAGGCTCAGGCCTGACACACAGCCAGAGCACCAAGACCCTGTCAGGCACATGGCTCAGAAGAAAAGCGAGAAAAAAAAAAAAGAAAGAAAGAAAGAAAGAAAGAAAGAAAAAAAGAAAGGAGAAAAATAAAATAAAGTTATTAAAGTAAAAAATAAAAAAAATTATTAAAAATGAAAAAAGTAAAAGTAAAAAAAAAGGAAGAAAGAAAGAAGAGAGCAACCAAACCAAAAAATAAATCCACCATTTATAACAAGCACTGAAAACTATACAAAAAAAAAAAAAAAAACAGAACCCTAGGACAAATTGTAAAAACAAAGCTATCCAGACAAAATCACACAAAGAAGCATACACATACACACTCACAAAAAGAGGAAAAGGAAAATATTTATATATTATATATATATTTAAAAAAAGGAAGAGCGCAACCTAATCAATAAACAAATCTACCAATGATACTAAGCTCTAAATACTATACTAAGATAAACATAGAACCAGAAAAAAATTAGATGCAGAAAGAAAACCCCAATTCTGCAATTGCTCCCAAAGTCCATCCCCTCAATTTTGGGATGATTCGTTGTCTATTCAGGTATTCCAGAGATACAGGGTACATCAAGTTGATTGTGGATATTTAATCTGCTGCTCCTGTGTCCGCTGGGAGAAATTTCCCTTTCTCTGTTCACCCAGCTCCTGGGGTTCAGCTTTGGATTTGGCCCCATCTCTGCATGTATGTCCCCTGAGGGTGTCTCTTCCTGCCCAGACAGGACGGGGTTAAAGTGGCAGCTGATTAAGAGGCTCTGGCTCACTTAGACCAGGCATGGAATGCGGGGCAAGCCTGCTGCGGCAGAGGCCAGTGTGACGTTGCAACAGCCTGCGGCACGCCCCGTGCATTCTCCCGGGGAAGTTGTCCCTGAATCACGGGAGCCTGGCAGTGGCGAGCTGCACAGGCTCCCAGGAGGTGTGTTGTGTATAGTGACTGGTGCTGGCACACAGGCTTTTTGGTGGCCACAGCAGCAGCCTTAGCATCTCATGCCTGTCTCTGGGGTCCGCGCTGATAGCTGCAGCTCACGCCCGTCTCTGGAGGTCGTTTAGACGGTTCTCTGAATCCCCTCTCCTCGAGCACCCTGAATCAATGGTTTCTTGCCTCTTCAGCAGGTGCAGACTTTTTCCCGGACTCCCTCCCGGCTAGCTGTGGTGCACTAGCTCCCTTCAGGCTGTGTTCACCCAACCAACCCCAGTTGTCTCCCTGTGATCCGACCTCCGAAGCCCGAGCCTCAGCTCCCAGCCCCCACCCGCCCTGGCAGGTGAGCAGACAAGCCTCTCGGGCTGGTGAGTGCTGGTCAACACCAATCATCTGTGTGGGAATCTCTCCGCTTTGCCCTCTGCACCCTTATTACTGTGCTCTCTTCCGTGGCTCCAAAGTTTCCACCCCGCCACCCCCATCTCCGCCAGTGAAGGGGCTTCCTAGTGTGTGGAAACGTTTCCTCCTTCACAGCTCCCTCCCATTGGTGCAGGTCCCATCCCTATTCTTTTGTCTCTGTTTTTTTCTTTTTTCTTTTGCCCTACGTATGTACATGGGGTGTTTCTTGCCTTTTGGGTAGTCTGAGGTCTTCTGCCAGTGTTTAGTAGGTGTTCTGTAGGAGTTGTTCCTCATGTAGATGTATTTCGATGTATTTGTGGGGAGGAAGTTGATCTCCATGTCTCACTCCTCCACCATGTTGACGGTCCCCATATTATACTTTTTAATCCAGGGTTTCCAATGGGTCTGTATGAATTGGTGATGTGTTCATAAATATCAGTCTGCTTTTCTACAAGCAAAGACTGACCAACCATTCATCTCACACAGCAGGTACTGGGAAAATACTAGCATGGCCCTGAACCATCATTTTGGCTTCATCCACTCCCATCACTCACGCTATACATATGTGAGTGAACAGTGTTGAGTGTACAGGACCCATTGGCTTAGATGCCCTCTGTCCCTAAGGAGTTATTGGATATGATGGAAAATGAATGATCTTTGGTATCAAGCAAGTGCACACTGAAATCTTCCTTCTATCACTGGTGTATCATGCAATCTTACGGACCTGACTAGCCTCACTGAGCTTCAATTTCTTCATCGGAGAAATGGATGTAAAATATTTCTGTCTCCCACATCACGTGTCTTCAGCCCGCCTTTGATTTCTGACCCAGTTTGGGTGAGAACCTGGACAGCTAGAAATCAGCCAATTATACTCACACAAGTCACTGTGAACCTCATAAATAACTGCTTATAAAACCCAAACTAAATGTATTCCCAAGTCAACCACCATTAACTAGGTCCCTAAAATGCCCCTGGCCACTCAAAATTATGCAACCCAAGGAGGAGTGTGACAGAGGACTTCGGAATAGAAAAAGAAAATGGAGTAGCTCATTGTGGAGTTATACTCACTTACTTGAGAAGACTTACAAATGTAAAGCCATGCAGACACCCTGCTGGAACTTTTGTCAGAACCTCGGAGGGATCAATGCCAGTGAGGGGCGCTGAAGCTTGAACTTCATTAACTTCATGACCATCCGCTCAGGTCCTGGTTATTGGCTGATGGAAGGACTAGGAGGGAATAAGGATAAGGAAGAATAGATTTTTTTTTTATAAGTTTATTTATTGATTTATTTTTGGCTGCCTTAGGTCTTCGTTGCTGTGTGTGGGCTTTCTCTAGTTGCACAGAGCGGGGGCTACTCTTCGTGGCCATGCTCGGGCCTCCCACTGCAGTGGCTTTTCTTGTTGTGGAGCACGGGCTCTAGGCATGCAGGCTTCAGTAGTTGTGGCATATGGGCTCTGTAGTTGTGGCTTGCAGGCTCTAGAGCGCAGACTCAGTAGTTGTGGCACATGGGTTTAGTTACTCCACGGCGTGTGGGATCTTCCTGGACCAAGGCTCGAACCCACGTCCCCTGCATTGGCAGGTGGATTCTTAACCACTGTGCCACCAGGGAAGTCCAGAACAGATCTTCTTATGAAAGCATTTTGTATTCCATGTGGGGAATATAGGCAGGAGTCATATGGTAAGCTTTTTATTTTTTCCCTCAATTATTAAAATCTTAATTTAAAAATGCATGAAGAACTTTATTTTAAGAGTAAAGAAAAAAAGGTTTTAAAATTTAAGCATGTACTTATTCTGGGGAATGAATTGGAAATGAGCAAGAGGAAGAGTAAAACTCGATTCATTTTGTGCTTGTGATTTCTCATATATGCCTGTGAGACTAAAGGAAGAATTTGACAAGTAGAGGATTTCAGGGGAGAAAATAACTCAAAGTGACAAAGTCTTTTCAAACACTTTATATATAATTGACATAGAATTACACATTTGTGTTTTATCTCTAAGTGTCATGCTAGATCCACTCTTTTTAATTGAAGTATAGTTAATTTATAATATTTGTTTAGTTTCAGATGTACCACATAGTGACTTGATATTTTTATAGATTATACTCGATTTAAAGTTATTATAAAATATTGGCTATATTTCCCTGTGCTGCACAATATATCCTTGTAGGTTATTTATTTTATGCATAGTAGTTTGCAGCTCTTACTACCCTACCCCTATCTTGCCCCTCCCTCACTTCTTCCCCCATTGGTAACTATTAGTTTGTTCTCTGTACTAATTCAGGCCCTCATCATTTTCTACTTGAAGTAAGGCAACATAACAGTTCTGTTCACTTCCTAGCATACTCTCTACTTTTTAACCAAGCAATACTTGCCCTACATTACTGCAGAAATTATCATTATAAATCATAAGGCTGATCATTGCCCCTCCTTTCTTTAATCCTCAATGGCTTTCCATATATAGCAAGTTCAAGCTGTTCTGTGACCTGATCTAAGACATCTGGCCAGTTTCATCTCTACGTAACATTCCTTTCCCTTGAATGCATTTGCCTGTTATACCTTAGGTTCCAGACATACTATATTGTTATTGCTCACTGAACCGACTCTGTTTTTTCCAACCTGTGTCTCTGTACCTGATGCTTCCGTTTCTTGGACTGTTCCTGCAGTGTCCTGCTGGCTAAGTCAGGGCCTTCCTTTAGAGCTCAGCTCAGAACTTGCCCCTGCTGGGATGGCTTTCCCAACACCACCTGTCTGTGTTAAGGACCCTCCTATGTGTTTCCATAGCACCCCAGACCCTTTGTTATATTCCATTATAGCAACCTCTTCATTTGTCTGGCTTGGAGCTTCAAGTATCCAGGACCATAAACAGGAGGCTGTTTATAGGTGCAGGATTTCTCCACTCTATTCAATTGCCTCCTTTCTTCTTGAAGAAAGGAGAAGACCTTTCTTCTCCTCCCCACTTTGAGGACTCACAGTTCCTCACCATTTATTATCCAGTCCACTTTGCTCCCTCTTCCTGCAAGACCAACCTGATCTGATAGAAACACTACACTTCAAGCTCGAATCTGAATATGTCTGACTCAGACCTAGGCTGGTAGCTTCACTGACATTGTATTTCTGCTTTTGGTACAGAATCAAGAAGGGAGAATTGCTCTGGAGGTGTCAATGACAGCATGGTGGAGAGTATAAATACACAAAAACATGCAAAGTTTAGTTCTAGATATAAAATACTGCCACACATTCAATACAGGTTTTAGAGATCTGAATGTTTAACCTTATCCTTACATTGAAGGAAAAATTGCCCATTTTTTAAAAAATTAACATTTTAGGTTGTAGATCACTCACTGTACGTGATTAAAATCAATTAGGAATGAACTAGAAGGACAATCCGCATATGATTATAGCCTGTGAGTTTAAATACAGTATGTTCCAAAGTTAATGGATTTCAGCATAAAATAAAGATGTTCTGTTAAAAGGGCTTGTTTTCATTGCTTTTTATGATTTTCCAAGTTGTCCTTTAGTTGGGTGCCAAAAATAAGAAAAATAGGCTATTTCAAGTATTAACACTTTTGTTCTGGCACATGGGCTTTCTTTCTAGTCAATCATCTACAATACTAAAAGTGACCAACATGCTTTCCATTTAAGGAAATGTTTGTGAGAAGCAATTTCTTTCTTTTATAATAAATACTATATCCCATATTCAAATATCACTCCGTTCCTGCCAAGACAAAAGCCTTCTGGCCTTTTGGTAATTCAACATAACTATTCCAACAACACCACTGACTCAAATGTTTTTGAAGATGGGCACATATATCTATACCTAAAGAACTTTGCTAGAAATCTCTAGGTATCTCTCAAGCCAACGAGCACAGAATGCATTGTGCTACCAAAAATCCTACTTAGTATAAACTAGTTAAGAAACATAGATACATGTACATTTGGAATTTTGCCTTGTGCTAAGTGAAATTAAAATGAGAATGGAAATTATTTTTTAAAATTGATAAAATGCACCTTTGAACATAGAACAGTACATTATAAAAGTAGGATATGAATAAAGACTACAAGTTCATAAAAGCACACTTTTAAACAGGTTAATAACAATGGTGTTAACAATAGTGTTTTTGATTCTGTCTTGGTCAGGATCCCAATAGGAAACAGATGGCACACTCAAATTAGGGCAATTTGAAGATGATTCAAAGGGATATTTAGGACTATATGGTCAAGGTATAGAGAAACCACGAAGGACAGTGTGATATCCTAGGGTTAGTGTTAGAGGAGCTTTTATTACTCCTAGGCTATAACAGGGACAAGGGTGCTAGCAGTTAGTTACCAAAACCTGGAGGGAGAGAGCTGTGTAGAGAGGGCTGGTGACCTTCAGTAAGGGGGCCCAGCCTGAGCAGAGGACTGCGCTGTACAGGGTGAAGCTGGTATCATATCAGCCCAGGCTCACTCTGCCCCTTCCCATGGAGCTCTTTCTGGGGGTCCCCACTGGTTGAACCCAGTAGGGCATCAGAAGGAAGAGTGGCCCACTGATGAGGTCCATCCAGATCAGCCACCATGGGCTGAGAGCAGAATGGAAATGGGGGGGGGGTGTACGTCTAGAGAGACAGATAAGAAATATCCAGCAGAGCTACCAATATTAAAGATTATATGCTCTGAAAATAAACCACAAACCACACTTAGAGAATTTTTAACTCAATCTATAGAAAAGGAAATTAAATCAATATCATCTAAAGTCTCAAAGTTTAAACAAAATATATTGAATGTCTTCTTGTTAAACGTTTGCAGATATTAGCAAAATATATTTTTGTGATTCAGGTTTATTAACCAGTATAAACATCCAGACAAAGCAGTCTGAGGGTTACCCCAGGAATAGAAGATAAATTGGTCTGGATGTTGTGTCGTCCACCATCAGCCACCTAAACTTTCATTTTTCCATATTTTTGTCTGTTTGTCCACCCACATATCCATCTGTCCATTTATTTGCTTATTCATTCACACAATATTTAATGAGTCTAATTCTGTGCTATCTCTGCTCAAACTCTTCAACACACATACTGAAGGCCCTCTAACACATTAGACTTTAGTGACCAATCTTGATGCATATTTTATGAAATCAATACTGTAAGGCTGCTTTTGTAATCAAAACTGAGAGATTGCAGAGCACTGTACCAGTAAATATTCCTCCCCTTTCTAATATCATGTACTAACTTGTTTTCATGGAGTGGCTCTTCAGAATTGGTAGGTTCCCACATTTTGTTCAATTTAACCAACACTGGCTTGTTTTTCTAGTGAAGGATCAGTTTTAACACATTTTGATACTGATACAGAGAACTTGATGCAGTATTTGTATCTTTTAATCCGTGTAGCCTTTGGAGTTATGAGCTTCTGCAGCTCAAGAGCTGGGTCAGTACAGTTTGCGTGCCATCTGTCCTCTTGACAGTAAGGAGATTCAGAATCGAATGGTCCGTGAATGGGGACAGCATCCCTCACTCTTCCCCACCCCTTTACGTTTACGTCAAGTGTTACGACAGTACCGAGGCAGTACAGCCACAAGCTTGGTTTATGTGGGCCTCCAATTCTAACCAAACTCCAGACTTGGAGAGTCATTTTGGAGGAAACCTGTTTGTGTTGTTTCAAGCTAATAAAGTTGATGAGAGCAGAGGGGAAAGAAACCTATCATAAAGCCAGTAAATGTAGAAGCGTCTTTCGTATCCCAGGTGTGGCTTCTACAACCGACCAAGCTGCAATGCAGTATTGATTTGACAGAGCCTCTGCTTCAATGATGTCTGTCTCACAATGGTTCCAAATGATTTCTGTACTTCAAAATAAAGCCAAACTCTGGAAACAAGCAAACAAACAAAAAAAAAAAGTGTGAAACTTTTCAAAACTCAAATTTTAAAATCTGAAATTACTCTTCTGACCACAACTTATCACCAATCAGTCCTCCATAGTCTTTTTTTTTTTTTTTAATTGTTCTTAATTTTCACTGTGATTGCTTAGCCGTCTACCTCTACCCACTGAACATGGTGGTCGGCCATCTCAGGAAGCCCTTGCTGCCCCTGGAATATATTTCCATTTTGACTACCTTATACCTCCCTTTAGAGACTCCACTCAGGGTCCACTCTTCGTGGCCACTTCCCAGTTGCCAGAGTTTCCTTGGGAAAGTCATATGAAAATGCCCATGTTGGGTGAACGTGAATTCAGGATTCAACTGGACTTTTACCTTCTCAAGTCTCTTTTATTCATCTCTTCTTTATTCTCCATAAATTTCCTTCTATTATTATGCCAAAATGATGTCTCTAACATCTAGCCTGACCTACAATTCTTTCCCTCTCAGAGTGGGCATTAACAACTCTGGCTCTGCTGCCAGAGCTCCCCTCCACTGTGGCCTCACCTTTCATTGGGTTGATAACCCTGTCTATCAGCTCTCTTCTGAATTCAGTTCCTTGCCTGCCAACTTTAACTACCTGTGATACAGCTCAAATACTTTCCTTATAGTTTAGTCAGATCCTTCACTTGATGCCATCATGTCTTTGTGTGATTTCTCACAATTCTGAGGACACCATTTCTTTTCTCTAGTCCACTCCTTTTTTTTTTCCTTTTTCTCAGAACAGCTGTTCTAGACCAGCCACACTGTTAAAGTGCCATCTCCTCCCTCCCAGAAGATTACCTTACTTCTGAATTCATGATTAAAATAGAAGCCAGAGGAGTAAACGCTCTTGACATACCACACATCTACATTCTTATTTATATCTGTTCTTACTCACCTTGCTCTCAGATCCTTTGAAAATGAAATGTTCTGACTCTCACTCAAATGAATTCCTACCTCTGCCTGGGTTTTATATCCCATCACTTCCTTCTCTCTTCTTCCAAGACTTTGCTGTATTATGTACCCCTCTCTCCCATACCTTCCCTCTTTCTCACTTCACAACTCCCCCAAATTTCTTCTTTATTAAATAACCACCCTAGAAATATCTTTTTTAGTTCTATATATGCTTTTAGCCATTTCTCTCTTTCTCTTTGTAATCAACTTTCTTTAAAGAGGTGCCTAAACTAAAAGTCTGTTCTTTTACCTACCATTTATAGTTCATCTACTATTAATATCTATCAGTACTACTTACAAATGGATTTCTGTCCCACCAGCACATAAATTGTGCTTGGGTTTAGGAATTTTCAAGTCCAGTGAGTTTATTAACAGAGCTTCCATTCTCCTTGGCATTTGACACTAATTATATTCCCTCATTTAAATGTTCTCCTTTCTTGGCTTCTTTGACACAACTATATTTTTTTGTTTTCTCTCACCTTTCCGCTTCTACCTCAGTCTCTTCTAGTTGCTCCTCAATACTGTTATACATAAGTCTTCTTCATTCTAAATACTCTTCCCTTTGCCTCCATATGCCTCATATGTTCCCATGCTTTCAAATACTAACTATATACCAACTCTCCCCCAAATTTTATGCAACAAAATGGGAGCAGAGTACTAGTGAATCAGACATGTAGTTGAATGCCAGCTCTGGTACTTCATAACCAGAGCAAATTGGACAAAAGCTTCTCTGAACCAGGAACTCCTCAAATGTAAAAGTGAGAAGTAAAACTAACCACACATATCACTTACAAGATTGTTAGCACAGCTCCTAGTAAGTAGTAGGCACTCAAGAAAGGTGACTCATTTTCTTTCTTCTTTCTGATTATCCCACCCCCTTCCCTCACCCAGACAGCTCTCCTGAATCCCAGTTCCATCATTTGTCTGGACCACCAAACCAGCTTTTTCTCCTACATCTCCAGGCTAGCTTAATGGAGTCATCGTTCTCTCGGTTGCTCATAGGAGAAATCTGGGCATTGTCATCCTTCTTTAGGTCAGTTCCACCCACACTCAATCAATCCCAAGTCCTATTAATTTTGTTTGCATATTATTCACACCCTTTCTTTCCCTTCCTACTCAGTTCTGAAACTCATCACCCTACTTTTATCATAGGAATAGTTCTGAATAAAAAATATGATTGTTATTCAAGATTGTCTATGAAAATACCTAAATGTTAAAGAATCCTGCTCAGGGGAGTTCATGATCTAGGTTTTGCTTTCTACTCTCACTTTCTGAACTTTCTGAGGGCCTTCCATACTGTAAAACTTGCACTTTCCAAAGTCTAACATTGTTTTTTGGGATTTTTTCTGTCACAAAGTATTATTTCTGTCATGAATTCTCCTCTGACCCTCTCTGTGTCTACTACTGGGTGGATATTTATTTTTCAGTAAATCAGCAAATCACCACCTGCTCTGTGCAACCATCCCTCAGCTTCCCACATTAATCTGAAGGGTTGCTCCATCCCTGAGTACCAATACTGTCTTGTAGATGCTTCTAGTGCAATGAAACATATTTAATTCTTTGCCTCCCTTACTAAATGGGAACATTTTGAGAACGGGGAACGTGTCTTGTCATTATATACCTAGCACCTGGCATATGCCTAACAAATAGATGCTCAGTGTATTTGTTAAATGAATCAGAGACATTAAATGACTTCACTCCTTACTTGATGGACATCTGTTTCCTCCTCTGGTCTTCCATCCTCGAAATCTCTCTAGATCAATACGCAGGGCTCCTTGTTCTCAGGTAATCTGAATCCTCAATCTTTCAATCTTTGTGTGGAGTCTTGTCCACACACTTACCTGGGTTTCCATTTTCTCCATTTGCTACCTTCACCTTCAGCCTCTCCCTGCTTCCTGCTTCCTCTCTATCTCCTGCACTAACCTTCCTGGTATCTACATTTCCAAACCCTTCCTCAACTGCACTTCCCCATCAAGCCGAATTTATTTTTACCTTTTAATTCATTGTCAAAACTTTAAAAATTGTCTTCTGCATTTTAATTCATTTCTTCACCATCTACATATTTCTTAATCTGGGTATATATTTTTACTAAACTTATTTTTTAGACCTGTTATCCTACATAATGTGTTAGCATTTGCTATTATTAAAAAAATAATCTTTTTTACTAGAACCACCTATCCCCTTAGTCCAGATCACTGAAATATAATTAATCTATTTTCTATCTACTTTACCAGCTTTTTCTTCTTCAGATGAAGAAATGTAGGTCATCAAAAAGGCCTGCCCTCATCATTTCTACATTATTATAATAATATCTCTTATCACCCCCTGGCTTAAAACTGGCCAGTGGCATCTCATAGAAATAAACTAAATTCCAAAACTCTTATCATGGACTATAAGCCCCTAAATGACCTGGATCCTGTTTGAATAAATCTTGGACCTTATAATATACCATTCCAAGTTTTTCCATAAGTAGGCTGTACCCTTTCCTCTGTTACTAACAAACACCCACAAAACACTACTTCCTTAGGAGCTTTTAATGTAACAAGTCACTCTTTCTAGATCTTTGATGGGTCAAGCTTCAGATCAAAGATCGCTTCTTCAGGGAAGTGTCCTTGACCATCTGTGTGTCAGGAACCATCTCCAACTCCAGTCATTCTTTATGAGATACAAAAGGATAAAACTCAGGAAAGAGAGAGTGTAAACAAAGGAAAAGGAAGACATGGGATATAGGGGAATGGGGTAGCCATAGGAGAGCAGGGAAGACAAGTCCTATCATAGAGCTGTTCAGTTAGGCCCAGAGATCAACAGGGCAGTGGGAACTGATGTGCAGAAAGCTCCAGGAGAAAGGGCTATAGGGGAAAAGGAGGACAGTTGCTCATGGAGGACTAACTGTTGTTTTGGGACAGAGCTGAGGGTCTGATAACTGCTGAAAAAATTGCAAGATACAGAGAAAAGAAAATTGAAAAACACAATGAAAATTGGTATATGCATATAAATATTATAAATAAATACCTTTGTCTGCAATAAGCATTATTGATATAGTTAAAAGAATGTAATTGGATTGATCAAAATAGTTTCAAGTTGTGACACTTATATATAGATTAAGAGATACAGATATATAGATAGGGTACGTGAAGTAATATTAAAAAAAGCCAAGTCCTCCTCTTTCTTAACAAATCAACAAATAATGGCTAAACTTGGTAAGTTTTAAAAAAAATCAGTAAACATATCTTTAGAGCTATAGAGAAAGTCACCAGATGAAAGAACTGAAAGTGTTGTTTTAATTGACTCTGGGAATGAGCCTGAGTTGTGCGAAGCTCTGCCATTCCGTCTGCTAGTTTTATGGTAAACATCCTGGCATCGCCTGATGTTTTTTAAAAACTAACACGTATGACTTTGACTAATTTTTTTAATTGAAATAAAGAATAATGAACAAGAATAAGAATTATAAATTAATATGAGAAATGTCAGCCATAGAGCTGCAGTTAAAATTGCAGCCAGTATAAGCCAAGGAGCTACACAGTTTACAAAGTGCTTCTTCCACATTGCCCAGGATCATAAGGGCAAACTCTCTCAGTGGCAGGACAGAGAGGTAGAGTGGTTCGTGTGGGCCCTCATGCTCAGTTTTCCAAAGAAGGTAGAAATTTTTTTAGCCAGGACATAAGCGTTTTTCATTCAACTCACCACCACCAGAACTTTTCAGAAGTGAGTGAAAATGCTGCACGTACCTGATCAAAGCACTGAAATAATCATTGTTTTGAGTTTCTTAGATCTCCAAGACCAAACTGAGGTAGAAGAAAATAGACTTATAGTCACCACAGACATGATACCAGGCCTGATTCAAGCCAAACTACATTGGGACATTTTCAGTTTCCTTTAATAAGTAAATTAATAAGTATACATATACACACATATCTATGTATGTAAATATCCATAACCATTTTTCATAAAAGAATTCAAAAGTCACTAACCTATAATTAAATGGAAGAAATTTTTAAAAATATAACATGAGATTGCAATGATTAAAGAGTTATTGAGAAGATGAAAGTGCAGCATTAATTAACAATATTAAACTATTACTTATTCAACAGTAAAAAAAATGAGAAAACAATTCAAGAAACAAAACGAAAATAGGAGAAATAAGAAACTCATTAGCTTATAAATAAATGAGAGAAAAGCAAAAGTGATAGAATAAAAATAGGTAAAGTTTGTTTAGTTCCAAATTTTTCCATAGATTCAGAAAATACACCATCAGTTCCAAATATAAATTATCTCATCTCTAGAATGAAAGAAGTAGAAGAATATTATCTCACAATAGCAGAATAAGAAAGACTAGAATAAGATTTTGGATAGTGAGAGGATTTTCCAGTCAAGAAATTTTCAAAATTATTTTACATGTTTAAGAAGGTTTTTGACATAATTATATTTTGGCAGTATTGGCAAATATACTGGAGTGCATTATATAGATTTGGAGATACAGATATAGATATAGATAGACATAACAAAACAGTGTTAGGGTAAATTTGTAAAAGATTTACTTTGGATGTTACTCTAAACTGTACTTCTAAACCCAATTCACTCCTCATTTTTTAGCAGTAGAATAAATCCAAAACCATTTATTTCACCTTTGTAGAAAGATGATATGTTTGAAGAAAATATTCTTCCTGTTTACAATTTACTTTCAGTTAATTACTTTATGACTGTTTGGAAGGATTGATGTTGTCTCTCTCCCTTCAAACATTTTTTAAAGTAGATTCAGTCCCCATAAGTGGCTTGTGACTGGCTAATGAAATCTTTGATGTTTCCAAAATAAGGATAAATAATTTTTAAAAAGATTACACAATCTTTTCAAATACTGTGCCATTTATCTTTGAGGTTTTAAGAGTGTGCTCATTTGAATAAATAACTTTAGACTGTGGTTTCTTTATTACAGTCCTGCCATTGGTGAGGGTGACAAATTATAAATTAATCTGTGTGCATGTGTGTGTGTGTAAATATACCTAGAGAAAAAAAACATGAACATTTTTATTCAAGACATTATTTTATTATAATATTATTCTATTGGTAAAACTCAATATAACTAAAAACTATGCACAAAATCTTCAGGGAAAACTGCTCGTCTAAATGATAGTCTAAAATTTATCACAATAATATTAATATGTGGCACCTATTTGAAAATCTAAATAAAATTTTACCCTTTTATTCTTTTTTCAGTTACAAAATATATTAAATATTTCATCCCAAGACAGACTTTAAAATAATACTCTCTTAACTTCCCTTTGTCATATTTTGCAACATTTTAGAAGATTTAGAATTATAATACAGATTTAGAAGCAAAACATCCAATCAAACAAAATGTGTACAAAATTAAACTTAGTACATTCAACATTATTTGCATGTGAACGTAAAAATGGAATACTACATTGTAGTGAAAATCTAAATTTGTGTCATGTACACCTCACTATAATTGTTACTTTAAAAACTACAATAATGATTCTCCCTATTGTGTACTGACTTATTAATCTTTAAGCAACAAATACATTAAAATTAATTTGTATTGTAGTTATTTCTCTGGTTTATCTTATTGCAAAGAGTAGTTTTTAAAATCTAAACAAATTATATTGAATATGACTGAATAACATTGAATATGTTGAAGATTTTAAAATATATAATTCTAAAAGTCCTGTATATCTAAACCTGGGGGAAAAAAGCAGAGGAGGCCAAGATTGAGTTGCAGATATTTTTAATGCTCATAACGCAAGTGTAATTGTCTCTTTATAGGAGAGAAAATTTCTCCTATAATTAACTCGAATTTGTAATACTGAATAATTGTATTAATATACACTATCTCTCTTTTCAGAGATGAAAATGCACACATAAACTCTTGAGAGAAAGGAGACTCTTGATTTATTTTATGCTCTCTAAAGACCATTCCACTATTCCATTACCAGTTTTGACTTTATTTATATTGTTGGAGATAGTTATTTCCTAAATAAGAGAATTGCAACTGCTATTACTTCACCAGGATAGTTAACAACTCATTATATCCAATTCTTATTTGTTTATTCTAACTCAGTATATTCAATGACGGCCACCTATATTTAAGAAAAATATATATATTAACCTATTATAACTTATTTTAATGCTATCAAAATGGTTTATTTGACCTATATGTGAAAACAAATCACTCAGTTCCAAGAACATAAATTATAATTCTATATGATAATGTCTTCTTTGGCAGGTATTTTACTCAGAAAAAGACAACTATATTAATAAAATATAAAAATGAATATATTATGTAATGTAATATTAATCTTCTAAAAAGTTTTAATGTAGAAATAGAGTACATTATTGTAGCTGACATTTTTGGTAAACTGGAAAATAAAAAAAAAATTAAATGAAGACTCAGAAGGAAATAGTCTTCTACCATAGTTTAGTCATATTCATGTTATCTTTCTGGAAAAATAGAAATATAGGGTTAAATACAATTGTTCATTACTGATTAACAGGTCTGTCCAGAACAATAGTCTCCAGGCTGAAAACTCTAGGGTGCACTCCTCAATTCTCCTACTACTTCACCATTCCTCAGCACTGAATGTGGGTGACTGTTTCTTTCTCCAGACTCTTCTCCTTCTGAGATATCCCTCTAAGTCATTCAACATTTTTCATTCAGTGTTCAGTCCCATAGACCAGGACACTACATTTATTACACCTTTACTATTTCCACAGTCTCCCAAGATACTCATTTCTCCAATTCTGTTCTGTACACACACACAAACACCACACGACCTCCTTAGGCATCACAGCAGACACGACACTCCAGACATCCAGACAAGTGAGGTATGTTCAGCTAAGTGGTTAAAAGCATGAACTCCACATCAAGAATGTTTGGATTCAACAAAACTATAATTTGAAAAGATACATCCACCCCTATGTTCATAGCAACACTAATTGCAATAGCCAAGACATGGAAACAACCTAAATGTCCATTGACAGACGAATGGATAAAGAAAATGTGGTACATATATACAATGGAATATTACTCGGCCATAACGAATGAAATAATGCCATTTGCAGCAACATGGATGGACCTAGAGATTATAACACGAAGTGTAAGTGAAGTAAGTCAGACAAAAACAAACATCATATGATATCACTTATATGTGGAATCTAAAATATGATACAGGGCTTCCCTGGTGGCGCAGTGGTTGAGAGTCTGCCTGCCAATGCAGGGGACACGGGTTCGAGCCCTGGTCTGGGAGGATCCCACATGCTGCGGAGCAACTGGGCCCGTGAGCCACAATTACTGAGCCTGCGCACCTGGAGCCTGTGCTCCGCAACAAGAGAGGCCGCAACACTGAGAGACCCGCGCACCGTGATGAGGAGTGGCCCCCGTTTGCCACAATTGGGGAAAGCCCTCACACAGAAACGAAGACCCAACACAGCCATAAATAAAATAAATAAAATAAACAGAATAATCATTTAAAAAAATAAAAATAAAAAAAATAATAAAATATGATACAAATGAACTTATTTACAAAACAGAAATAAACTCATAGACATAGACAACAGACTTGTGGTTGCCAAGGGGGAGGAAGGTGGAGATAGGATGGTTTGGGAGTTTGGGATTAGCAGATGCTAACTATTATATATAGAATGGATAAACAATAAGGTCCTACTGTATAGCACAGGGAATTATATCAATATCCTGTGATAAACCATAATGGAAAAGAATATAAAAAAGAATGTGTTTATATGTGTAAAACTGAATCACTTCACTGTATATTAGAAATTAACACATTGTAAATCAACTATACTTCAATAAAAAAAAAAAAAAAAAAAAAAGGTTTGGATCCATACCCTGCCTCTACCATTTGCAAGTGTATCATGTTGAGCAAACTAAACAGCCTTTTTTTTTTTCCTTTTTTTGGTAAAACAGGGAAAATAATACTATTTACTTTATAATACGTAAGAATGACATAGATTAATGAATATGAATGGCCTACAATGTGCACAAAGTAAGGATCAGCTGCAAAATCTCCGAACAATCAGATTATGTCACTCCCTTCTCAAAACCTTCCACCAACTTTCTGTAATACTAAGAATTAAAAACCCAAACTGCTCACCACAGCCTCTGAGGCTCAGGGTCATCTGGCTTCCACTGTCTCCCTGCTTCACCTCTTGCTACCTGGCTTTCTTTCAATTCCTTTAATATGCCATGGTTTTTGTTTTTGTTTTTGTTTTTCATGTCAGTCACTTTGCCCTGTGATTCCCTTTGCTTGAAAATCTTCTTCTCCATTCTTTGAGTGTATGGCACCGTCTACCAAGATCAGAAACTTGTTTTGTAAAAGGACCAATAGTAAAGACTCAAATGGGTAGGCAACCACTCAGCTCTGCTGGTGCAAAAGCAGCCACAGACAACCATAAAAGAAGAGTGTGGCTATGTTCCAACAACACCTAATTTACAAAACCAGGCAGTGAGCAGTATTTGGCCAGTGGGCTATAGTTCCTAATGACTATAATCTAATCACTTACTGCCTAATTTAAAAGCTATCCCTCAGAGACAACATTACTGACTCTGCTATTATTCTGCATCTCAGCCTTGTGATTGGTTTTTCCATAGCACATATCACAATGTATAACCATTTAATGTATTTACTTGTTTACTGTTCTTTGTGAAACCCTCCACATATACTCAACTGTAACATTTAGCATGGTGTCTGTTGCTTAAATGGTGCTCAATAAATAATTTTGAATGAATAAATAAATACCATCCTATTTGACTTTGAGATTCAAGAAAATCAAATCAGTAAAACATTGCTGAATGAACTATGTAGATTACAAATTGCAGGAATGCGTCCTTTATAAAGAATTTTTGAAATAAGCTTTATTGAAGAATGTAGAGGAGGGGGAAATCCCCTTTTGCAGTCCCGAGCTCCTATGATCTTGGAATGTTTATAGTCTTTATGTTTCTGCTACCTTGGGATTGCCTAGGAAATACAGATAAGCATTACCTCATTTTTGTTGAATATGGGTGTTATGAGAATTAGAACCAGACAGGCCATCTGAAGGATAGAGTCTTCCTCTAGCATTGTTTATTTCATAGTATATACATGAGGGATAATCATTTCATAGAGAAAATGAAGTCATAGTAATCAAAGCATGCTTGATTTTAAAAAGTTCATGGTTTGCTTTAGGGCTAAATAGTCACAGCATGCATTTTAAAGATGCAGTTAGGGGCAATGATGCACAAAATTGCATGTGCAAAGAAAATATTATTTTTAGAAATGCAATTGAAACATCCAAGGATCTGAAAATAAAAGATCATACTGCTCAGGTGAGAATCTGTAGCAATGTAATAAGCTCTGTACATAGCAGAAGTTACATTAGAGAAAGTTGTTTTCAGTGAAGTTCTTCAGATGTTCCAAATTCCATCTAGGCCTTTGACCTAGATAGATAGATCTCATATCCAGGAGATATGAGATGAGATTTTGGATGATACTGTCAAATAATATTTAGATACCAACTTTTATAATTACACATATCTGCTTAATCTCTGATTTGCTATATTTCATATCTCTTGTTAAAATTATACTGAGCTGTCAAGATCACTTTTTTGAGACACAATTCTTTGGTGGGTTTAAACTTTCTATTTTTCTATTATAGAGAAAGAAGAAATTTCTTCTAGCCTTGCAGGTTCTTCTGGATGATCTGAGAATTAAATTGACATGAGACCGATAAACAGGAGAAAGTCAAACAGAAGTTTGATAACATGTATACTTGGGAGAGACCTAAGAGAAATGAGTAACTTACCAAAATGCCTGAAACCCTCACCTTAAATACCATCTTCAGCTAAAGACAAAAGAGAATGTTGTGGGTAGTGGTTTGGAACTTCAAAGGGGAGGAAGGCAATTCCCATGGAGATGGAAAAGCACATGTTTGTTAATAAGTGTTAACAAACAATGGGACACACAGTGGACTCTGATCTCTAGGCCCCCTTCTCCAACCACATCCAGCCTGTATTCTTTGCAGATGCCTCTGGTGATGATAACTCTCTTTTGGGAATAAGCCTTCTATCTAAAATTTTTTAGGCAGTTAGAGGAAAGGTCTCAGGTTCTTCCTGAGTCTTCTGTTTCTTAAAAATAATCAGCCTACTAATTCTCATGCCAAAGAGATACATTTTGGGGTAGCAAATTTTGCTCCCCTACATTATATTATATGCAAACGACAGCAATCGCCATGCTGTTTGTGATGGTCAAGGTTTTTTGAAACAATTTCAATGCTGCTCTCCCCAGTGTATTTCATCTGGGTGTGGTGCCTCAAATACATTTGTTTTTCATTCTATTGATTTTTAAGCTATTTTTTCTTTGTATTGAACGACAAATACAGCTTACATCAATTTCAAAAGCTTGTAAATTATATTCCAGTAGAAACAATTACTTTCTGTGAACTGTTAAGAAAATTAAATGTGAAAAATTTTACAAGTTTTCTTCTCTCTAAATAAATAGAAATATAGAGAAATCAGTTGAACACGATATGAAACATGTATAGAGAAAAGAAATAAGCTAATTTGTGTTAATACTTAAAATGAACAAAAGGGAGAAAATCTGGCCCAACTAAAGCTAAGCCTTTTGGTTGAAAGCATCTTTCAGTGAAAAGTAATTTTCACAGCTTACCTTCTTATAATTTTTTAGATGATTGAAAGTAATTGTAGTTATTGTGTTTCAGTTACTACCATTTGAAAAGTCACTTGGTCTAAGAATCACACACATAAAATGCTGTTCAGGTAAATTAGTGAAATTTTTTTCCTTCCATGTAATTGATGTCGAATTTGTGTTTAAGCTTTAAAAAGATGTAGATACAAACAATACAAATCATATTCAGGTTATACAGTGCAAAACTACATGACTTTTAAAAATACAAAGTTTTAAGATTTACATCAATAGTGAAAGAAAGATTAAATATTTTAAATAAATATATTTGTCATTCAAAATTAAATTCCAGTCTACCCCATTTAAGGAGACTTCCATAAAGTTGCCCACTGTTATGAAAAGTTGCTTGTAATGTGACTTTCTAACATGACATGATACAGAACTTATGTCTTATTCAGAACCTAGAACAGCATCTGGTATACACCAGACACTCAATACTTATTTGGATAAAATAATAAACAAACAATTATTACCATCAGTTGTTTTGGGGATTTACTAATTGATACTGAATCCCATCACTGAATTAAATCTCAGAGACAGAGTTTTGGGTGAAGTACAAAAGAATAGCTTTATTGCTTTGCCAGACAAAGGGGTCCACGGCAGGGTAATGTCCTCAAAACCTTGTGTCCCAACCTGAGGGGGAGGGTTGTAAAGAGTTCTGTAGTCAAGGGTTGGGGTCGCTGAAAAGGATCAGGGTGTGTGCAGGGCCTGCATTCCTTCAATCTAGAGATCTTCTGGCACCAGGTGGTCTCCTGCATGAGCTGTGGTTCTAGATGTTATTGTACCTTCTCGCTGGAACATCTTCCATTTGGTGAGCTCTTCTGCAGAAGAGCTCAAGGATATTGTTATGTATATACCTTGAGGAGGAACCAGGACTCTGCCCTAAGGTTGCTCTATTGTTTCTTCTTATTTTTTTTTAAAGGTGTAGGCTTATTTATTTTTTTATTTTTGGTTGTGTTGGGTCTTCATTTCTGTGCGAGGGCTTTCTCTAGTTGCGGCAAGTGGGGGCCACTCTTCATCGCGGTGCGCGGGCCTCTCACCATCGCGGCCTCTCTTGTTGTGGAGCACAGGCTCCAGACGCACAAGCTCAGTAATTGTGGCTCATGGGCCCAGCTGCTCCGTGGCATGTGGGATCTTCCCAGACCAGGGCTCGAACCGGTGTCCCCTGCATTGGCAGGCAGATTCTCAACCACTGCACCACCAGGGGAGCCCTGCTCTATTGTTTCTTGACTGCTTCTCCCTTGTTTCTGCATCCACTCCCTTCCCTGATTAGCAACAGTTTGAACCTGCCCTTTGGAACTCAGGGAAGGGGACACAGAAAGGCTTTTGTGTCCAGGAGCCCCATAGGGTCCTGCTCAGTTTCATAATGAAACTACATATAGAAATTGACAAGAACATAAGTGATTAGAGTGGACTTTACAGAAAAAGGGACTTGACCTGCTTTTTGAAAGAAGAATAGTTCTAGTAGGGCAGAGTGCAGGAGCTGGTAGAGGGTGGAACAGTGAGGAGAGAGCTGGCTGACTCAGCAGAGAAAGTAAGACTTGAAAGGCATTGAGAGTGTTAAACAGAATGTTTTGGTGGCAGCACCTTGAAAAATCCATAAATAGTTAGATATTATGGAAGAATATGCTAGAGTGATGGGCAGTACCCAAATATTGAGGCAACTTAAGAAGTAAGCTGACAAAAAAAAAAAAAAAAAAGTAAGCTGACGTAGAAAAGAATAATGCAAATACACAAATACCAATTGGCAATTTCTGCTGAGTATTATAGTAAGGAGTCTGACTCCATTTTCTGATGTTTGCTGACAACTTTTAAACCTCACTCTCTCTTCTCCTGATGCCCTATATCTGGGCATGCTGATAGGAAATATTGGGTGCTCCTTCCTTTTGAAACTGGGAAATTCAAGTCACACAAGCCCAGGCCCATACCCAGGAACTTTCAGCCCAGTCCCACCCATTAACTACCATAAAAGCCCAGCCAGGCTTTTTCCCTGCCCTCTCAAAACATTTCATCCCAACTTAGGAGGCCTGCCTTGATATCCCCAGAGGGACTTGTCATGTGAGAACAAGCCTTTCATCTACCCCTTGTGTGTTGCCACCATTGCTCTCTACACAGGAACCAAAGTTGGGCTGGAGTCCGTCCTGCTCATGCAGAGTGGCCACAAAACGTGTTCCAAAATGTACTTGAATTTAGACAAGAAGTTTTGTCTTTGTTCAATGCAAGACAATGGTAACCACTTTCATGAAGGAAAGACCTCCCTGTTCATTGCACAGAGTCGTCTTCACCCACTGGGCACAAACCCAGGCAACACTGAGGACTGAGGTGAAGTCATGCTTGGTTCCCTCCACCTCTCTCCCCTCATCTCCTTTCTCACTGCTCATGACCTCATTCTTTCATCCCCTTTTAAAAATCAAATTGAAGTAGAGTTGATTTACAATGTTTCAGGTGTACAGCAAAGTGATTCAGTTACATATATATATATATATACACACACATATATATATGTATATATATATGTGAAATTCTAAATATATATATATAGTATATAATATATATATAATTTCAGATTTGTTTCCATTTTACATGATTACAAGATATTGACTATAGTTCCCTGTGCTATACCTTCCTTCCCCCTTTTTGCTAATGCCATGCTGCCTTGATTTCTGATTATATTTGAATATTTGAAGAGTTTTATTTACATGACAAAATGAGTTCTTGGAACATAGCAGTGATCAAGAAAGTTGTTGGCATTAATGGCCATTGATACAATGCCTTCTCATGTTAGAAGACAACTGGTGTACTCTATGACAGACTATTTAAGTAATTCATAAATCATGGCCCTGAGGAGGCCTAGAAGATTTCAAAAGTATATATTGCATCAACATTTGTTTTCCATTGAACTGAAGTTACTCCAGTATCAAATGTTGTGTTAAAATTCAGGCCTGTGAAAATGACCACTCAGTCAATGGATGTTTGGTTCATGCCCACAGAGCTCAATTATGTATGTTGCACTGGATACTGCGAGCAATATGCTTAACACTTGTCAGGGAGAATTTCTTTTTCCTGTGTTTTTAGCTAGCTTTCAAAACTTTCCCCTGGAGACAAGATGAGGTAGCTGAGAGCAGGAGGATTCAAGTGTAAGGGAAAGGCCAGAAACTGGGGTGGACATAGTAAGAAGAACCTCACATTATCAATATGTTTCTCATACTTATTTTGAGTAAAATAAAAACTAGCAAGATATTTCTAACCTGCTCAAACAAAGTGAATATTTGCTCCTGGCTCCAGCTTTCAAATGAAAATAAGACACTGTGAGACTCCTTGCTTTAAATATCTTTTGTAGTTGTATCCATTCTCTTCACTTTTCTTGATATTTCTCCATGGGACTTGCTATTTTATACATTACTTTTATTTTCTCTAAGCCAGCAAAATCCTGGTTTGGATGTTTTGCCTTCCAGTGACCCAGCTGCCTTATCATTTTATCTAATAGTTGTAAAATTAGAAAGCTCTGACAAATCCCTTCTGGCCTTACTGAGCCCAAGGAAATAATTTTCAGTGGATCCTGGAAATGGGGACTCTGCAAAGAGATTTTGCTGTGGTAACTTTTAAACCAAAGGCATCATCTTTGAATGGGGATCTTAAGCCTGAAATCACTCTGTAACTTAATTGTATCCATTTTAATTTTTTATTTCTGTCTCGTGTTTGCTTTTGCCAGGCCCTGGAGGGGACACTCAAGGTTGCCACCACACTTTGTTTCCTAGTATATTTCCCAGAACAAAACTCCATAGGATTTATGACCCAATTTTTGCCTTTTGATTTAATCTGAAAAATATCCAGCTCACATCAAGCACACAGCTGGCAGTTAGGAATGATAAAGCTGTCTCTCTCCTAACGCAAGGCTGCTAAAAGGTTCAGACCACATCTGTGTCTCACTTCCCATGCCACAGTCTCTCTTCCTACAAACAGATTTGACTCCTGCTCCTGTGCTTATTTCACTATGCTTGTTGTTCAGAGAAATTTAACCACCATGGCAAAATTCTTCAAAAATGTATCTGCTAAAAGATAAGGCAATTCAAGAAATTTGTTCCCAAGTAGAAGTTGGACCTGGTATGGAAAAATTAATGATAATAATATAAAATAATAAGAGATAACATAGTAATTTTAATATGATATTGATAATAGTATGAGACTCTGTTTTCTCTATTTCTAAAAAATGCTTTGTAAACATTATCTGTCCTGGGTAATTATTAATAAAATTTTCTACATTATTTCTTGCATCGTAAATGAAATGATTTTATATGGATGTTTTTAAATATCCTTAAACTAGAACTATATCTGCATAGTCTTAGAAAAATGAATCTTTAAAATATCCAAAATATTCTACTGTCAATAATTTGTTTGTTTATATAGTGATTACAAAGTACCAAAGTCCTAAATTCTTTAGATATTAATTCCTTTCATTCTTCTAATATATCTGCGAGATAGATGCTATTATTACTATTTCATTTTAGAAAAAAAAAGCAAACCAAGACACAGAAAGCTCAAGTATCTTCCCCAAGGTCACAAAATGGAAACTGGAGACAATTAGATGGACTCTCGGGCAGCCTGGCTCTGGGCTCCACAAACTTAGCCACTCCCCAGTGCTCTACCTTAATACAATAAAATGCTTATGCAGGTTATGTGTGTTCGTTCATATCAGCTAACAAACTCAAGAAGTCCTTGTAGGTACTCAGAAGTCTAGAGCTCTATAAGCTTACCTAAGGCATTACTTTACTAACTTATATACATAAGCAATTATTTTTAAAGTATCATTCTTCTGGGGGGAAAGTGCTTATGTTATGAAAATGGGCTCTATATATTTAATAGTAATTTAATAATTTATTAATTGCTAATAGTAATTTTTCTAATCTTAGACTGTTGACAACATTTCTGTAATTCACTACTATTTACTAATTTTTTTTACTATTGGATTCTACTTCTTTAAGTAAATTAAATGCATTTGAAATGCTACTGCAGACAGAGTAAAAGCCATGCATGTTTACAGCATTTGGAAAACATCTAGTATATTTACTAAATGACTGCAAAAAAATGCTTACCTAAAAAAAGGGTAAATCATGCATTGTCATTACTAAATGTAATGCCAATGAGAATGAAGCAAAACAGATGGATATCAGACATATTTCAAATTAAGATATGAAAGAATTGGTTACTGACTAGCCCTGGGTACTAAAAAAAAAAAAAAGAGAAACATAGGTATCAACTAAGCCTTGTCCATAGACGAGATCCATGGTAGGAGAAGGATATTAGCCTTCAATTAGGCCACAGTGCAGCCAAGAGGGAAGAACAAAGATGGCAGTACAGGCAAGAAAAATGATGATGCACTTAATAGAAATTGGAACTTTAGGAGGGGTAATTTCTTGAAATTGGTTTTGGATGAGTTGAATTTGAACGGGGTCATAAAATTATAAAACTGCAGAAGATGCTAAGAGATAGGGACCTATAGCTCAAGCAAGGCATCAGGATTAAAGACATAAATTTGAAAGTCTTCTGTACAGAATGGAAAATTGAAACCAAGAAAGTGAATTAACCATATTAAGGAAAATTTGATTACTGTACCATTAGGCTTAAAGAGGATGGTAAATATAATAGTTTTGAGCTCTGTCTTTTAAATCAGACTGTTGTTATCCCTGCCACACGTTAGCAGTGTGAATTTAAGCAAATCACTAAACCTTTCTAAATCCTAATTCCCTAATCCATAAAATGGAAGGAATATGTGCATAGCTGTGGTAGGCAGAATTCTAAGATGGTCCTCAGGATTCCTCCCCTGGGGTTCCTGCCCTGTAGAATCCCCTCCCCTTGAATATGTGTGGAACCTATAAGTGTAAGATAGTCATTCCTTAATGGGGTTGTGTTATAAGGCAAAAGATGATGGCATTGTCACCTGCAGGATTATAAATTTTGTAAGACTGAGTCTAGATGGAGAAACTGGAGGGAGGCATGTCTGCAGGTCTGGAGGAAAACAAACATGGTGGTCACAAGGTAGGGAACCGAGGGTGACGTCTAGGTAGGAGCCCAGAGCAATTGACAGCCAGCAAGAAAAATCAAGGATCTCATGGACTTCCCTGGTGGTCCAGTGGTTAAGAATTCGCGCTTCCATTGCAGGGAGCACGGTTTAGGTTTGATGCCCAGTAGGGGCATTAAGATCCTGCATGCCATGCCGTGCAGCCAAAAAAAAAAAAAAAGGATCTCACTACTACATCCAAAAGGAAATGAATTTACCAATAACCAGTGAGCTGGAAAGAGGACCCTGAGGCTCAGATGAGATAATGGCCCCTCACCAGCACTTTAATTTCATCCTAGTGCAGCCCTGTGCGGAGAACCCAGCTAGTGGAAACTCTGAAAAATAAATTTACCTTGTTTTAAGTCACCAGGTCTGTGATAATTTATTATGCAACAATAGAAAACTAATATGTCGATAGGATTAGATGACTTAATGTCATAATAACTATAAAATGTCTATTATAGTACTTTTTATGCAATGATATCCAGTAATTGCTTCCTTGGTAGCATAGTTATGGATCCTCCTGAATCCTATTTCTCTTGCTAGAATTGAAAATAAATTCCTCCTGAATCCTATTTCTCTCGCTAGAATTGAAAATAAATACCAATTTACTTACAAAGGCTTAAAGAAATTAGTCAGGAAGTAAGGTTTTAATGACAATAGTGTAGCATTTCTAAAGAATTTTGATCAATGTTAATTTTTTCTACCATTTTATTTGATTTCAATAAAATTTAGCTAGAGGAAGATCTCAAAAATAGAGTTCGAATAGTCCATTATTAGTAAGATTTTGATTGTTGTTGTTTTGGTTGTTATTTGCTTTGTTGTCTAAGAATATGTGAGTTTTAAAAAATGAATGAACACATTAAAACTGGTAAATTTTCTCAGGTCCAAATATGTTAAAGCACTGAGATTTTTATTTTCTTAAATGTTTTGTGGAAACTAAGTTCAAAATAAATTTAAGCATAAAATGTTAATCATGGGAAAGTTTAAGTTTGTAATGGTCAAAAAAAAAAAAAAAAAAAGCTGAGAAACTACCATGAAAACTAAGATACACTTTTACCTCTGTGATGGTGTACAATACATTAAAGCTGTGGAGCTGGTTTTCCCGTGTGTTTCCAGACTCCTCTATTGCTTTGCTTACTCTGTGCCTTCTGCCTGGAATGCCTTTTATAACCAGTTTTGCTTCTGTGAAGCCCTCCCCCTTAGTAACAAAAAGATACATAACAAATTATCCCTGTGTATCTATCCTTTGCTATGTTATGGGTTTCTTCAGAGAAGAGATATTTTTGCATTTCCTGATGGTGGTGTGGGTATGAACCCAATAAATGTTTATTAAACACAGTTTCATTAATGAAACTTTACTCACAAATTAACATGCTTAAGTAATTGTTTAGCAAAATTAGGTCACATGCTAATTTACTGTATTATTTCCATATTCTTCTAGTAGTTGAAAAAATGTGACTTAGTAAGTTGATAGTCTTAGTAGCATTTTTGTGGGTGACTTTTAGTAATAACTAAAAGTTATTACTAAATAACTTTTAGTAATAACTAAATAATAACAAAATAATAACATTTTGATACTACGCAGTATCAAAATGGCCATCAGGAAAACACAGGAAATTCAATCAATCAAGTGGTACAACTATCATAGGGCAAAATTATTCTAATTTTGTTGAAAAAGTTTTCTGATTACAATATTTTCATATTATGTAAACATGCACAATATAATAGTAATTTCAGGGAATGCAGTCTTTAAATAAGATTTTAGATTTGTATGAATGAAAAACCCATTTCTTCTAGATGTGGGAATATAATTTTAGTGATAAAGGAAAATCAGTTCAATAATGTAAAAACTAATTGTATAAGTCATATTAAAAAAATTAAACTCAATTCATAGAATGCATACATGGTATGAAAATTACTTAAAATATCTTATTTCTCAATTGGGATAATTCTATCACTTAGTGATGTACACATGTTCAATATTGTTAAACAAGTGATTTTTATCCCATTGCCTATTTTTTATTATTTAAGATCCTTTCTATGATAAATCTACAAAAGTCTTCATGTTTATTGAATTTTACAGGGAAAAAGTTAGTGTCTAAATAAGGATGGTATGCTTTTAATTTAGAAAGGCATTTTGGAGAATGAAGCAATAAAAGCAAAAATAAATATTAGAAATATTTTTTTTAAGAAAAAAGGTATAATAGTAGAAGTTAAAAAAATAGACTAGGGAAAATTTCAATTATCATAACAGCTCTTTTGTAAAGTCCAGAATTGTATGCATTTTGTCAACATTTTTCCAAATCTTGATATCTTAAAGAGAAATTTTTAAAGTAATTACACCTCGCCTCCTCACAGCCTTACTGATTTTAGTCAAATAAAACAGGGGTTGGAAACAGTTTTATGCAAAGGGACAGATAGTAAATATTTTAGGCTTTGCAAGCCACACAACTATTCAACTCTGCTTATGTAGTGTGAAAGCAGCCATAGACAAACTGTAAATGAATGGACATGACTAAAGTAACATTTTACTTACAAAAACAGGATGCATGCCGACTTGACCTGCTTCCCAACTCCTGAAATAAACTTATGTCAGCAATTTTACAACCATTTTTAAACAAGACTATAAGAAACTATCTTCATAGTTAATAGTTGATGTTCTCTACTTACAGAAAAACATAAAACATAAGAGTTGCGAGTTTAAGTTTTATTTAAGGTCTTACTGAGGACTTTAGTCTGGGAGACTGCTCTGAGATGTAGGGGAAGAACCAGTATATATATATGAATTTTTTGGCTGGGAAATACATGTAGTCAAGCACACATCTTGGTAAAATATTATTGCTAGTCACAAAGAACAGACATCTCAAGTTTATTATCTTAGTGCTTTTCTATGTACAAAAAGATGCAAGAATCTGGGGTCACTGGAGTCTTTCCTGAGATATTCTAACTATATAAGGGCTGTTTATCCAAAGCACAGAGGGCCTCATCCTGATTTCATCCTGAATTCCCCTCGGGGGGCACTGTCAGTGAGGAACTGCAGTGGGTTGACCCTTGTAGAACTGGATGGTGACCAACGCTCTCTGTTCTTCTTTGTTCACAATATACAAGAATAAAGAATATAGTATAAATAGAATATATATAGAATATAGAATATTTATAAAAAATAAAGTCATAATCACATTTTGCAGTACAAACTATGATACCACAATTCTGTTTGATGCATTACCATGGTGAAATTTATAATTGAAACTAACTCCTTTCAGAAAAAGAGAACAGATTTCATGTGTAGGATTCTTTTTCTCCCTTCTTTCTTATTCTAGGAACTCAAAAATTACATCTTCATACTGTAAAATACCATAAATTAGAGATTGTTCTTTACACTAAAATATCATGCAGTAAACAGAATCCAACAGCACATTAAAAGGATCACACACCATGATCAAGTGAGGTTTATCTCAGGATGAAAGTATTCTTCAATATATGCAACTCAAACAATGTGATACACCATATTAACAAACTAAAGGGTAAAAACCATATGATCATCTCAATAGATGAAGAAAAAGCTTTTGATAAAATTCAACACCAATTTATGATTAAAAACTCTCCAGAAAGTAGGCATAGAGGGAACTTACCTCAACATAATAAAGGCCATATATGACAAACCCACAGCCAACATCATTCTCAATGGTGAAAAAGAGAAACCATTTCCTCTAAAATCAGGAACAAGACCAGGATGCCCACTCTCAACACTTTTATTAAACATAGCTTTGGAAGTTTTAGCCACAGCAATCAGAGAAGAAAAAGAAATAATGGGAATCCAAATCGGAAAAGAAGAAGTAAAGCTGTCACTGTTTGCAGATGACATGATACTATACATAGAGAATCCTAAAGATGCTACCAGAACACTACTAGAGCTAATCAATGAATTTGGTAAAGCAGCAGGATACAAAATTAATGCACAGAAATCTCTTGCATTCCCTTACACTAATGATGAAAAATCTGAAAGTGAAATTAAGAAATACTCCCATTTACCATTGCAACAAAAAGAATAAAATACCTAGGAATAAACCTACCTAAAGAGACAAAAGACCTGTATGCAGAAAACTATAAGACACTGATGAAAGAAATTAAAGATGATACAAACAGATGGAGAGCTATACCATGTTCTTGGATTGGAAGAATCAACATTGTGAAAATGACTCTACTACCCAAAGCAATCTACAGATTCAATGCAATCCTTATCAAATCACCAATGACATTTTTCACAGATCTAGAACAAAAAATTTCACAATTTGTATGGAAACACAAAAGACCCTGAATAGCCAAAGCAATCTTGAGAAAGAAAAACGGACCTGGAGGAATCAGACTCCCTGACTTAACACTCTACTACAAAGGTACAGTAATCAAGACAGTATGGTACTGGAACAAAAACAGAAATATAGATCAATGGAACAGCATAGAAAGCACAGAGATAAACCCACGTATATATGGTCACTTTATTTTTGATAAAGGAGGCAAGAATATACAGTGGAGAAAAGACAGCCTCTTCAATAAGTGGTGCTGGGAAAACTGGACAGTTACATGTAAAAGAATGAAATTAGAACACTCCCTAACACCATACACAAAAATAAACTCAAAATGGATTAAAGACCTAAATGTAAGGCCAGACACTATAAAACTGTTAGAGGAAAACATAGGCAGAACACTCTATGACATAAATCACAGAAGATCCTTTTTGACCCACCTCCTAGAGAAATGGAAATAAAAACAAAAATAAACAAATGGGACCTAATGAAACTTAAAAGCTTTTGCACAGCAAAGGAAACCATAAACAAGACAAAAAGACAATCCTCAGAATGGGAGAAAACATTTACAAAAGAAACAACTGACAAAGGATTAATCTCCAAAATATACAAGCAGCTCAATATCAAAAAAAACAAACAGCCCAATCCAAAAATGGGCAGAAGACCTAAATAGACATTTCTCCAAAGAGGATATACAGATTTCCAACAAACACATGAAAGGATGCTCAACATCACTAACCATCAGAGAAATGCAAATCAAAACTATGATGAGGTATCACCTCACACCAATCAGAATGGCCATCATAAAAAATCTACAAACAATAAATGCTGGAGAGGGTGTGGAGAAAAGGGAACCCTCTTGCACTGTTGGTGGGAATGTAAATTGATATAGCCACTATGGAGAACAGTGTGGAGGTTCCTTAAAAAACTAAAATTATAACTACCAAAATACCCAGAGATCTCACTACTGGGCAGGTACCCTGAGAAAACCATAATTCAAAAAAAGTCATGTAACACAATGTTCATTGCAGCACTATTTACAATAGCCAGGACATAGATGTAACTTAATTGTCCATTGACAGATGAATGGATAAAGAAGATGTGGCACATACATACAATGGAATATTACTTAGCCATAAAAAAAAAACCAAAATTGAGTTATTTGTAGTGAGGTGGATGAACCTAGAGTCTGTCATACAGAGTGAAGCAAGTCAGAAAGAGAAAAACAAATACTGTATGCTAACACATATATATGGAAAAAAATGGTTCTCACGAACCTAGGGGCAGGGAAGGAATAAAGACACACATGAAGAGAATGGACTTGAGGAAACATGGAGTGGGAAGGGTAAACTGGAATTACGTGAGAGAGTACCATTGACATATATACACTACCAAATGTAAAATAGAGAGCTAATGGGAAGCAGCTGAATCGCACGGGGAGATCAGCTCAGTGCTTTGTGACCACCTAGAGCGGTGGGATAGGGAGGGTGGGAGGGAGACGTAAGAAGGAGGGCGTATGTGGATATACGTATATGTATAGCTGATTCACTTTGTTATACAGCAGAAACTAACACAACATTGTAAAGCAATTATACTCCAATAAAGATGTTAAAATATATATATATCATATAGTTATTTACTTCTCACAACCTAATGAGACAGGTAGTACAACCCCATTTTTCATATGAGTAAGCTGAAGCCAAAAAGACTACATAGCCCTCTCCAACTACCACAACTATAAGGTGACAGATCTGAAATTCAAACTCCAAAATGGCTTTCAAAACGTATGCTATAGTACTGCAGTGATTAAATGAGTGTGAAAACATTCTTAAATCTAAATTTTTATTTGTTCCCCATTGGAAAAAGAAAAGAGAGAAATTTACTCTTATAAAAGTTTATAGCTTAGTCTAACACTATTTATAATTAAACTTACAGTTTGGAAAATATTTTCACATAAAATTTTGTGTATTATTACATTACAGTTTAAGTGTTGACTGTGAATGAATACTTAGTTTTTTATCAGCCAATAGCTATAAAGATAGTTTGCAGTTTCCAATCAACATACCCTTAAGGAATAGACAGAATCAAATTTTACTTATAATTACAAAACTCTAATTTCAGTTTAATTTGCATTTGTATTGTCATGAGGCCAAAGCAATATTTATCTTCTCACTGTAATCTTGGGGGACAGACAGATGATATGAATGTAATATTCTCCCTGGGACCTCATCCATAGTAACAGTTGTATCAAAAAGAATTGCTAAGAAGTGGAGAATCAATTTGACTGAAGACATAATAATAGTATTCTATGTTCATTAATAGAAAATAAAAATTTACTTAAAATGTAGAAATCTTCGAATTTGAAAAGAATTTGATTCATATAAGGGAACAGAAAAAGTGTGGGAAGAGCCACTAACCCAAGCGTCCACTGTCAGAAAACTCAGTTCCGATCCTGAATTTTACCACCTAGTTGGTGACTTTGGGAAAATCATGTAAATTCCTTAAGCATCATCTTGCTCAGCTGTGAAAGAATTAGGAAAGGGGGTTGGAGGAGTAGTTATAAAATTCTATGATTCTATCACTGAAAAAAAGGATTACTGAAGTCCACATATCTAAGCATTTGGGTTAATTTCTTAGCATATTACAGGGCCATATAATTAGCCTGTCCTGCTCAACTTTTTCATCAGTTACTTGGATGGAGATGTAGTCGGTTTATCAAATTTCTAGGTTAAACAAAGCCAGGAAGAAAAGTGAATGTGAGGGATGACAAAATCAAAACCAAAAACCCTTGACGGGCTGGAATAATAGGCCAACTCACATCATACAGGATCTGTGCAGATACTAATGGCTGAAGTACACTTCAGGTTTTATATGATAACACTAGCCAATGGCAATGACAGCTACGCAAACTTACTTGTAGATCTATGACCGATCTCTTTCTAATATCTTTAACCTCCCAACTCTTCGCTACCATTTCACACGACTTCCAAACAGAATTCAAACCTGAGTATCCATCTTTTCCATGTCATCACCCTGCCTCTGATTGTCCTTTATTTTTTTATATTTATTTATTTGGCTGTGCTAGATCTTAGTTGTGGCACTCAGGATCTTTCACTGTGGCTTGTGAGCTTCTCTCTAGTTGTGGTGCATGGGTTTCTCTCTAGTTGCGGCATGCAGGCTCTCTAGTTGTGGCACTCGGGCTCAGTAGTTGTGGTGCACAGGCTTAGTAGTTCCCCGACCAGGGGCCGAACCCAAGTCCCCTGAATTGGAAGGTGGATTCTCAACCACTGGACCACCAGGGAAGTCCCTGCTTGTTTTTTATAAATAAAGTCATCTAACTGGAAGAATTGGTACCACTATAAATTCATAGTCACCATCCTACAGTGAAAACCTCTACACAGTTCATAAATATTATGTCTGCTTTTTCAGCCTTCTTTCCCAGTCTCCACAGTGATCATTTTAAATCTTCTCCACATTCTCAAGCCTCAGAACTCCACTCTTCCCTTCAGTCTCAGAAGATGAATTTATGTCCTACTTCTCTGAGAGAAATTATTGCCCTCAGATGTCATCTCTCAAAACTGACTTTCAGATCATCATCCATTTATTATTTCCTCTTTCCATACCACAGAGGAAATTTCTAAGCTACTAACTAAGGTTAATTCTTCCACCCATGTGTTGGCTTTTATAGTAGATATCCTATAGCAGATGTCCATTACATTTTTAATAACTTATCTATATTCTATAAAATCCCATGTTATGAGACTTGCCTCTGGAACATAACATGTGACTCAAATTTCCACCTGCCTTACAACTAGGACATAAACATGACAGAGGTTCTACCAATCAGGAGCAATTATTTTATTCTACTTGAGCTTGTGAGAGAATTATGTTTTTTGCAACTAAGAACGCTAAGATATGCAGCACGTATTTCCTCTCCCCTTTATGGAAACTATAAAATATTCACTCTCTTGTATCTTCAATTTCTTCAATTCTACAAGATCCTCTCAATAGCATTTAAACCACCTTAGTCTTCCCTTTTAATAAAATCATCCCAAGAATCCCATTACTGTGTAGCTCCTGCCCCATGACTTTTCTCCCTTTCTCAAAGAAAACATTCATTTATTGCGTTTGCTTTAGTACTTCTAGTTCCTTACTTCCTAGCTCTGCCATAACACAGGCTGATCCAGAGAACCTACATTCCAAGGCTCATTTTTACCAGAAGACTCCTTTTTTGGCTTCTCTAATGCCACACTCCCTTGTGATACCTGTTTTCTTAACTGTCCCTTTTCAGTCTCCTTTGCTATTTTCTCTCCCACCTCACAATTCCTTTGGTCTTGATCTTAAATTTCATTTTCTTTAGAATCTACTCATTTTCCATAAGAAATCTCTTCCACTTTCATTGTTCAGCTTCACTAGCAATATTCCCTTAATTTAAAATTTTATATCTTCAGAATAGACCATACCTCTGAACTTCAGGCCCATATAGTCAACACACATCATATAGACATCTTCATTTGGATTCCTCTTCAAGTATCAAAGTCAAATGATCAAAACTGAACTCCTGATCTACACACATACTCACAGAGTCAGTCTTCTGCCAATGTTTTTTATATGTGGTCCACCTACTTACCCCCAGTTCCAGACGCAAGAAGTCTGACAAGCAGGGGTCGATGTGGAATAATCTACAAGTATATCTAAGTACTATGTAGATGTAGATATAGGTAGATATATAGATATAGATAAACAGATAAAGGACTTAGTGTATACGTATGTGTACACTAAGTCCCCTACATATGAACCTTCAAGTTGCAAACTTTCAAAGATGCATTTGCATGTCCAATCACGTAAGTTAGTTCACATGTCTGGCGTACATTGTCACGTGTGTGCATCCTCTACAAGTGGTTGTGCTTTTGTGTACTTTACTGTCGAGTACTGTATAGAATACAGTAGTACAGTATCGTTTTTTCAAGCCTAGGATGTCCAGAAGCAAGCATAAAAGCAGGGGTGACATAGCTGGTACTGCTAAGAAGAGGTTCACGGTGCAGGGAATGGCAAAAGGATTTTCTTTACTTGAGGAGGCACTGTTAGTTTTTGAGGCACAGGACCCGAAATTAGAACGGTACATGAAGGTTGCAGCATCCGTTCAGAATGCAATCCAGTGCTACCATGTCATCTATGACAAGAGAAAAAGAGCTACTATCCAGACATCACTGAATCATTGTTTCAAGAGGGTAGATAGAATTGAATCCAGCAAGGAACCAGAACCTATGCCATCAATGTCAGGAGTGAGTGAAATCGCAGCTTACCCTCCGTCTCCTATTGCTGATGATCCTTCAGCTCTACCATCTCCCACTTCCTCTCCCTCTTCCAGTCAGTAACTCCTCTTGCCTGTTCACTCGATTCCAGCCCCTGTGTGCCAGCTGGTGTACTGGACTACTGTACTTTTCAAGATACTGTACTGTAAGATTAAAAATGTTTTCTTTATTTTTTGTGTTTGTTTGTTATGTATTATTTGTGTGAAAAGTATTATAAACCTATTACAGTACAGTACTATACAGCCGATTGTGTTAGTTGGGTACCTAGGCTAACTTTGTTGGACTTATGAACAATTGGACTTAAGAACACACTCTCAGAACAGAACTCGTTCGTATGTAAGAGACTTACTGTATGTGTGCGTGTGTGTGTGTGTGTGCTAATATTTTTTAAAAAGATTCTTTAGATTCTGTGTGCACAAAATGCCATTAATCACCAGGTTCATACAGTGTAGCACTTTACAACGTATTTTTATCTTTAATTCAAAAGAAGTACATATCCAGCTATAGAAAGAAGACAAAGTGGGCTTACCAGCTAAAGAGTATGTTTGCAATCTCTAGCTGTGATTTCAAAGAGGTTTCTTTGGAAGCAGTTTTCTATCCCACTAGTTTTTAAAGGAGAGGGAAAATTGGTTTACAATATGAACTTTTAAACTTTCCCTTATTTTCATACCAATTGCTTGCCCCACACTTGAACCCAACAATTTCCCATATATTCAAGTGCTTTTGTACTCACAGTTCTTAGCCAGAATGAAAGTGGTTTAGCTGAATGAGACTGTGCTGTCATATGGGCCACAGATAAAAAGACCAGGCACATAAGTGGAGGTAATTTGTGGACTTCCTAATGTAGTTTTTTTTTTTTTTTTTTTTTTTCACTTTTGAGCTTATTGAACTAAATCTCTGAACCTTTTTAGGTTTATCTCTGGATTTGGACCTTCATGTGTCCAAGTTCTTATTGCATTTGAGGCATTTCAACTAGTGAAATAGTGTGCTCATGTAATTATAGTCAATTCCTTACTGTTTGTAGTAATTTATTCCTTAACATTTTCAGAATTTGTGATTATTTTCAATGCTTGAGATAACTTCCTAATTATATCATTGATATTGCATTAGTGACCTCAAAATGACTATAGAAGGCTAAAAATTATTTTCATATTATGTAGATATCTAGTTCTTGAAAATGGTTATGCAAGTTATAAGGAAAAATGAGAGGAATAATAGAAGGACCAATGAATGGGACAAAGGGTTGAATAATGAAGACTAAATGAGAGACTTAGAGAAACAATTAATGCCAGGCTGTAGTAGGTTTAGGAGAACAGACGACTTCATTCCTGGGATACATTTGTAAAACAATATCACGGGCTTAAAGTTGAGGAGGAAAGATGTAGTAATGTTAGGCTAATGAGCAGTGTTTACAGAGGTAGGTACTTCATATTCAAAGCTGGGAAAGCACAGAAACACAGTTTATTGGCCCATGAAAGGGCCAGTGTGAAGGCTTTGCTGAATGCAATGGCAGTAATATGTATTATGTATATTTTAGAGCTTAAGAAGAGGACCTCTGAAATTCAGGGTCTTACTTGACCTTTCCTCCCTGTGTGACCTTGTACAGGTTACTTACCCTTTCCAAACCTCTGACTCCTCATTTGTGAAAGGGGATAATTATAGGGCTGCATTGAGGATTAAAATAGATTATTCATGTAAAAATAGTTCTTAACAAAGTTCTTACACCAAATGAGAGCTCAGAACAAGTTAGACATTATCATTGTTAGAGTGGTATGGAAGGGGTGTCATAGGGATGATGGGGTTCAAAGGACAGGGTCTTCTGAGCTACAGGGTTAACAAGGGGGAGAAATCGGGTGGAAAATGGGAAACATGGCAGTCAGGGATGGAACCACTGTGTGGCAATCAGTCTTCCATAACTCTTTGAGAATCAGGCAGTATGTTTAAGAGCCTTAGTTTTAGAATTCATAAACAGCAGAGTCATTCTCAAAGCAAATATTTCTAACTGTGCAACATTCAGAAAATTGCTTTTTTTAAAGAGGATTAAAAGTCTCAGATACCTTCTCTTAAAAATAAAGACAGAGATAATAATAGTACTTTTGAGAGCGTTGCTTGGCACGTAGTAATGATCAATAAAAGCTAGCTTGTATTGAGGATGATCCTGAGTCTTCACACTCCCCTTCCATCCTCTCCCTCTCCTTCCCTCTCTCCACCTTCCATTCCGCTCACCAAATTATCTGTATTAGAGAGATGAATATAGACGTTGATCATATTTTTCTATCTAAGCCTGGGACACAGAAATAACAGGCAATGTAAGCAGCTTATACACAGAATTGACTTAAAAATTAAACTGTTGAGGGTCATGGTTGCCAAAAAAAATCTTTGTGATAATATGAAGACTGAAGGGAACTAGTGGGAATGTTGTGGACTAACAGCAGTTTGGAAACTCCCATAGTTAGTTAATTAATTAGTTAATTAATTAACTTAGTGGATCAGAGATAACTGAGTTTTACCCAGAACATCTACACTTTTTTGGAGACATGTCACCATATTTTGAAAGAGTGGAAATTGGCAGCTGCCTACAACGCTGTTGTCAAAACCAGAGGCTTTGAATTGCCTACTGTAGCAATAGTTCCCAAAGAGGTCCAACAGAGTCAACTGGTTGTCACTAAATTCATCTCACCCCCACATACAATGCGCCTACAACCTGAGGAAAGGTTTGAGTCCAGAAAATAAGAGTGACATTTCGTTTTCTTCCTTGTGCTATTGCCCATGCATGTATGCATGTGTGTGTGCCAGTGTACACATATATTTTTATCATCTTCTGGTTACTTCTACACAGATATCCCATTCGCATCACAAAGTCAAGTGTACAAACTGACTCCATCACCCTCCCATTGCTCCTCTTCCTCTTGGGTTTCCTGTTTTAGTTTCTGTCCTTCCATTATTACAGGTTACTGAGACTTGAAAACACTACTTTCCCTCTTGAGATCTAATTTCACCTTAACCCACAGTCCACTCATTGCCAAGTCCTGTCCCTCCTAGTTCAGAAAGTCTTCCTTATCTAGTCCCTCCTTTCTTTTGCTATTGCCAGCATCAATGATTTGACCCTGAATTTCACCACCTGAACTATTGACCTAGCTGTTTAATCTGAATTCATAATGTCTCACTCTTCTTAATGCAAGCTATCTGTACATTGCTGGGAGCTTTGCATCCCTGAAGGACAATTCTAATTTGCTGCTTCTCTGCTCAGAAAGGTTTAGTATCTCTGGCTGCAGAATGAATTTTAATTTCTCTATTCTGGCATGTCAGCCCCTATGATCCTCCTCCTGCCTCTCCACCTCTATTTTCTATTACTCCCCTTCACACATTCTGTCCTCCTGACCAGCTGAACTTTAGACTTTTCTCTGTATACTTACCAGGCTGTTCCACTGCTCCCCTTACTCATGCTTTTACATCTTTCTTGTGATATAACATGCTCATTATTTGCTGAATGAAATAATCAATTAATTAATTCACTAATTTTCCCAGTTGGAATGGAAACTCAGTGAATTAAGGATCTATGTCTGATGCATTTGGATCCCCCTTGTGCCTTCAGCAAAGTTGACGTGAAATATTTTTTAAACAAATGAGTGTTTAAGCTTCCTTATCTCAGTTAAGGATTCTAAAATCATTTAACTGCATGCTTTTAACAATAATATTCATGTTAGGTTATAGCTTTGTGATTTTTTTGTTGATAAATTATTCTTCTAGTTTACAATTATCCATATTGTAGGAAATAGTTTTCTCTTGTTACCACCATCTTTCTGCTTCTAGGAAATTGATCCAAACTACTCTGTCCTGTCACCATCCAGGCTTCAAACTGTTCCTATTGTCATGGCATCATATAGGTCACTTTTTTCTCTAACTACCATATTTACTTTCTTCTATATCATATTTCAAATTTTGTCTGTTAGACAAGGCTGTCTTTTGTTACATGTGAATGTCCTGCCCTCTACTAACCTACTAAATCGTAAGTTGAAAAAAATCACTATGGAATATTTGAAATATTTGATAAAAAGAGATAGTTTCATTTCTGAGAGGTATGTTGATAACAAAAAAGGACTTATCACTAAAAATATGAATTATTTTAATCAATATGAAATTATAATATTAAATTAATAATATATAAGTTTGGTAATGTCACTTTTAATCTCTATGATGACCATAATAATGTAATTTAGATACTCAAGAATTTTTGTGACATTTAAAAAATCATGATGCAAAACATCAGATTTTTTTTTGCTTATAGTCTAACTATTCTCAAATAAAACATTAAATTCATGCTAGCATTTGTACTTGGTGTAGTAAATATATTTGAAAAATATATTCTTCATGAAACTACAGCTTATCACAAGCACTGGTTATTTTTTAATGAACAAAACTTTAAAGTATTTGATATAATCAATATTTTCTGATTGGCATGTCAATTGCCATATGGAAAGATTTTTTAAAATTATAATTTAAGATATGTCTATGAGTTAGCAGTGTTATTATCGATATTTATCATTTTAATAGTAGGAAAGTTCTACTAAAGTTCACCCTTGAAATGATAGCTACCTACTTTTCAATAACTTGCAGTTCTCTCCTAAGCTTTTTCTTTTTTTTTTTTTTTTTTATTTGTTGATTGATTGATTGAGTTTTGGCTGCGTTGGGTCTTCGTTGCTGTGAGCGGGTTTTCTCTAGTTGTGGGGAGCGGGAGCTACACTTCGTTGCGGTGCGTAGGCTTCTTATTGCTGTGGCTTCTCTTCCTGCGGAGCACGGGCTCTAGGCGTGCAGGCTTCGATAGTTGCAGCACGTGGGCTTAGTAGTTGTGGCTCACGGGCTCTAGAGCGCATGCTCAGTATTTGTGGCACAGGGCTTAGTTGCTCCGTGGCATGTGGGAGCTTCCCGGACCAGGGATGGAACCCTTGTCCCCTGCATTGGAAGGCGGATTCTTAACCACTGTGCCACCAGGGAAGTCCCAGCTTTTTCTTAAGTGTGTTAAAATTATGTATGATCATTGAAAATATAATAGATAAATTAAATAGAAAATTAGATACAGCTGAGAAAAGAATTAAGTACAGGAAGTTGGACCTGAATATTTGAATACAGAGAGACAAAGCAAATATGCAAGAGAAGTTTGAAATATGCTGAATAGAAAGAGAATGTGTAACATAATTTTTCTAGCACATTTTTGATTATTTTAAAACATCGGCAATGGAATCCAACCAAGAGAGATATAATATCCTCAAATTGCGGAGAGAAACTAAATATCAGTCTACAAATATCTGCACAGTTGAAGTTTCATTGAAGAATACGATCCAAATAAATATATCTTCTGAAAAAAAAACAAAAACTAAGAGGTTTTACCATCAACAGATACTCACTAAAGCAACTTGAAAAGGAAGTACTTCCAGAATAAGGAAAATGATTCCAGAATTAAAATTAGAAAATCAAAAAGAAAAAAACTGTCTATATAAAACAATAATTGGAATATATTCCTTGAGTTGAAACAAAAAAGTACATAAAAAATGCAAATTCTTTCAAATTCTCCATGATATGATTTTTAGTGAGTTAAATTTGCCCTCAGCTTTCTCCTTTATGGTAGCAAGTTATCTGCCAGCCAGCTGTAAATTGATTTTTGCTTTGGAAAGGGATGTTCTATATGCTCTGGATGAAAGAATCCACAAAAATTTCATAAGTGTTAAGATGCTTAATTTTCACAGGAAGATATTTCCCCTACTTTAGCACTCACATATTTAATCAAGACAGCTAGATACATTCTATTTTCCAGGTACTATGTAACAGTTATTATCAGCAATATATCACCAAAAATAGTAAATCATTGAATAGATAAAGTATTTTATGGGAGAGTAAAGCAAACAAGTTCCTCATGGATTAAATTGTGATATCGTATTGGAGAATTGAAGTAACCTTGAGGCAGGGCTATGAAGGCATAATGTTATCCTTGCCAGGTAAAGGTAAACTAATTCAAGAGTTCTCTGCTTGTTAGAATAGAGATATAGGCTTTGCTGAATTGATACTTACATACCAGGTCCCAGGAGACTGTTTATTTGGTCTAATAAAGTGATCACATCTGAAACAGTGCTAACACTGGAATTATGCTTATGTAAGCTTAGCATTATACACTGTCTTTCTCCAAAACTCATTCTCAAAGACCTCTGTACCAGCCACATGGAAGGGAAAAATAATGGGCATATAATAAAAATCACCAGGCTTGTATTTTAAAATCTCAATGGAGACATTGAACTCAATGATAATTTTAGTCAGAGCTCCTTTGGTAGAGCGATGAGGATAGAAGACAATTAGAATTTGGACATTGGAAATATCCTATCATTGGAGCCTTACAAAAGTTATTTCTGAAATTGTTTGTGTTCTATTTCCAATGACTACCAATGACTTTAAGATTATGATTTGTCTTCCAAGAAGATATAAAGAATAGCATAACAGCCATTTCATAGCCTTTACGGTGTTAAGAAGTAAAACATTACCAATATATTTGAAGCCGTTGTGTAAACATTCCTGCCATTTCAGGAATAAACACTATACTGAATTTGTCTTTATCAGCCCCATGCATTTGTCTGTACTCTTAGTATATATCACTAAATAACATAATATTGCTTTATTTGTCTTAAAACACTTTGTACAAATAATACCAAAATATCGTATATTAACGCATATATGTGGAATCTAGAAAAATGGTACCGGTTTGCAAGGCAGAAACAGAGACACAGATATAGAGAACAAATGTATGGACACCAAGGGGGGAAAGCCAGGGTGGAGGGAGATGAATTGGGAGACTGGGATTGACATATATACACTAATATGTATAAAATAGATAACTAATAAGAACCTGCTGTATAAAAAAAATAAATAAAAATTTAAAAAAATATAATACCAACAGTATGTGTGCTTTTGCAGCTTGCCCCTTGTGCTCAATATTATACTCTAGAAGTTCATCCATGTTGATATTTGTAGGAGTAACTTATTTCATTGTTGTGTAGTATTCATTTATATGCATCCATCACAATTTATATTCTCCACATTCTACTGATGAAAATTTAGACTTTCTTTGAAATTATTTTATTGTATGAATTATACTTTTCTGAATATTCTTATACATGCCTTCTTAAGGACATATGCAAGCGATTCTTGAAAGATCTAGGAAAGCAATTGGTTCATAGTTTATGTACTTCTTAATTATTACCAGATAGTGCCAGATTGTTTTCTAATGTGTTTATACCAAATTTTTACTCATCCCAGTAATATGTAACAGTTCAAATTACAGCACATCTTCACCAACACTTCCAATGATGAGACTGTTTATATTTTGCTAATCTGAAAGCTATAAAATTATGTATCTAAGAGTAATATAAATGTGTATTTTCCTGAATAATAATGAGGTGGGGCATTATTTAAAGTGTTTCATTTTATGAAAATATCTTTGCTAAAAATCCTTATTTTTTGTGATGTCTCTTTCTCTGGATTCTGATTTCCATGATCATCAATGACTTGCTTGCTGATTATAATTTTCTTTCAATGTGAAATGGCTTTAGGAAAGATAATAATAAAAAATGTCAGGGCAGAAGATCTAAATAGACATTTCTCCAAAGAGACATACAGATGGCTAAAAAGCACATGAAAAGATGGTCAACATTCCTAATTATTAGAGAAATGCAAATCAACACTATAATGAGGTATCACCTCACACCGGTCAGAATGACCATCATCAAAAACTCTACAAACAATAAATGCTGAAGAGGGTGTGGAGAAAAGGGAACCCTCTTACACTATTGGTGGGAATGTAACCCGGTATAGCCGCTGTGAAGAATGGTATGGAGGTTCCTTAAAAAACAAAGTAGAGCTACCACATGATACTGCAATCCCATTCCTGGGCATATATTTGGAGAAAACCATAATTTGAAAAGATACATGCACCCCAATGTTCATTACAACATTGTTTACAATAGCCAGGACATGGAAGCAACCTAAATGTCCATCAACAGAGGAATGGATAAAGAAGATGTGGTATATATATGCAATGGATCATTACTCAGCTATTTTTAAAAAATGTCATTTGCAGCAACATGGATAGATCTAGAGATTGTCATACTGAGTGAAGTAAAACAGACGAGAAAGATAAATATCATATGATATTGCTTATATGTGGAATCTAAAAAATGGTGCAAATAAACTTATCTACAAAACAGAAATAAAGTTACAGATGTAGAAAACAAACTTATGGTTACCAGGGTGAAAGAAGTGGTGGGGGGGAGGACAAACTGGGAGATTGGGATTGACATATACACACAGCTATATATAAAATAGATAACTAATAGGTAACTAATAAGGACCTACTGTATAGCACAGGGAACTCTACTCAGTACTCTGTAATGGCCTATGTGGGAAAATAATCTAAAAAAGAGTGGATATATGTATATGTAGAACTGATTCACTTTGCTGTACATGTGAAACTAACACAACATTGTAAATCAACTATACTCCAATACATTTTTTAAATACAAAAAAAAATTAAATTAACTAAATTAAAAAGAAACTTTTTTTAAAAAGTCAGTATCCCAATCCATATGACAGTTATATTTTTAAATTAATAAATTATCATTCTTATGTCCATCTTATAGCCATGCTTAGACAGCATGAGTTGTATACTCAGTGCCTGATCACCCCACCCATGATAAGAGCAAGTTTGGGGAGCAAAGTGGAGGTCTGGGACGTGGAAGCTTAATTGTAGATTTACTTGTGAATTTCTATGTATCTTACCTTAGATTAATGATTTTCAAACATATTGAGCAAACTATTACTCATAAACCTTATATAGAAATCAGAACAGAGTGGAGCCACTATAACTGAAGCATCACAGGAGCCCAGACTTCCTCTGCCATCAAATACTGGGCAAGGTTATTCTGAGGGGGAAGGGAGAAAATGCATATATTAGAGACTAAATAAAAACATAGGGACATAGAAATAGACAAAGTACGCATTAAAATTTTATAATGTTCTATGTAAGTCAATGGCAACATGTTTGAAGACTTATCCGAAAGAGATGATTTTTTTGGAAAAAATAAAATTACCAAAATGATTCAAGAAAAGACAAAGACCAATTACCAGATGCATTAAAGGAGGCAAGCGAAATTAAATAATGAATGTTCAAAATGCAAAATAGAATAGTGTGGGTAGCATATAGCTAATCTGGAAAATTATAAAATATTGGAAGGCAAGTTAAGAATGATCTTATATGCCAAACTAAAAGGTGACTATTTTGCTAGCAACCAGGGACCATTGAAGACTCTTTTAAATAGTAACATAATATGATCAAATTTGTGTTTAAATAAGATATATTTAATAGGAATTGAACAAAGGAGGAACTGAAGTCATGAGAACTGGTTAGAAAGTATTTGGAAGAATACAGACAGGAGATGAAGAAGGCATTACAATTGAAGGAAAAACAATAGAATTAAATAACTGATAAGATGAATGAAGTGGGTGTGGGAGGATAGGGACCAAAAGAAAAACATGGGATGACTATGCAAGATTGTTATTTGAACAACTAGGTAGATGAAAATTCTAAAATTAAAATTCAAAACAAAATATTAGAGGTATGTCCATTCATTCATCAAACATGTATTGAATATCTGCCAAAATTATATTATTGTTTGGCAACACAAAAAATTAAACTGTGATAGGGAGAGTGGCCAAGATAGCAGAGTAGGGAGACCCTGAGCTCAGCTCCTCCCATGGGCACACCAAGATTACTACTATTTAAAGATCAATTATTGATGAGAGAGACCTGAAGACTAGCAGAAAAGATCTTCTACAACTAAAGATATAAAGAAGAAACCACAACAAGATACATCAGAGGTGCAGAGATTCAGAATAGTCAAGACCCACACACTTGGGTGGGCAACCCACAAATGGGAAGACAATTACAATTGTAGAGGTTCTCCCCAAGCAATGAGGGTTCTGAGCTCCACATCCAGCTCCCCAACTCAGGGGCCCTGCACTAGGAAGATGAGCCCCCAGAACGTTTGGCTTTGAAGACCTGTTAGGCTTAATTTCAGGAGAGCCTGAGCACTGTGGGAAAGAGACTCCACTCTTAAAAGGCACACACAAAATCTCACACACTCCAGGACCCAGGGCAGAAGCAGTAATTTTAAGGAGTCTGAGTCAGACCCACCCACTGATCTTAGACAGTTTCTTGGAGAGGGAGGAGGTAACTGGAGCTCACCCTGCAGACATAGACACTGGAGAGAGGCATTTTGGGGAAATCATTCTACCTCATGGACACTGGCCCTGGCAAGTGCCATTTTGGAATCCCCCTTCTAGCTTATTATGCTAGGACCCAGCCCTGCCCACCAACCTATCTGCACCAGTACTGGGACAACTCAGGTCAAGGAGCTAAAGGTGGGACACAGCCACACCCACAAGCAGTTGGCTGCCTTAAGACACAGTGAGACCACAGCCACCCTGGGACCCAGGCCTGTCCACCAGAGGGCTCAGCAAACCAGTGTACTGGCACTAACCCCAGGACCCAGGCTCACAGATCACTGGATGGGCACCAGCCCCGAGATCCCCTGATCACTGGCTCAACCCACCAGGAGGTGGACACTAGCCCCAGGATACTGCAGTGGCACAGCCTGCTGTATCAGGACACTACACACCCACCAGCAAGCCAGCACCAGCCCTGGGATCCCTGGTCACCAGCCATGCCCACAAGCACCAGCCATGCCCACATCATAAACAAAATGCAACAACCAGAGGAAACAAAACTTATGGACACATTACCAGTTTTTACAATAAATTATAGCGTACAGCTCCATCACAGCATCTTTGTATACAAAGCCACTAATGTAAACACTGAAAGAAATCTGTCATGAAGGTCTTTAATCTTGATTTAACAAAGTTTGTACAGTAGCAAATTATTCACAAATTTTCACCCCTTGGCATTTATCTGAAGGAAATGAAAACACTAATTAGAAAAGATATATGCACTCCTCTATTCACTGCAGCATTAATTACAATAGGAGAGATATGGAAGCAACCTAAGTGCCATCAGTAGGTGAATGGATAAAGAAGTACTGGTATATTAGATTCTTTGAATGACTTTGATGCGGAAAGTTCAGGACATAACAACATAACAAAAAAGCAGAAAAGAGACCAGTCAAAAGTTCTACTCTGTCTACATGTCTTAATAAATGTGATGTACTAAATACTAAAATCAAGAAAAAGTACTTGTATATATGTACAATGGAATATTAGCCATAAAAAAAGAATGAAATCTTGCCATTTGGAACAATCTGAATGGACTTAGATTCCATTATGCTAAGTGAAATAACTCAGGCAGAGAAAGACAAATGCTGTATGATTTCATCTATTGTGGAATCTAAAAAACAAAATAAAAACAAAACAGAAATGAGTCAAAAATACAGAGAACAAACAGGTGGTTGCCAGAGGGGAAGTCGTTGGTGGGAGGGGAGAAATAGGTAAGGGAGAATAAAAGATGCAAAACTTCTAGCTGCAAAATAAATGAGTCATGGGTATGAAATTTACAGTGTAGAGAATATGGTCAATAATAATGTAATAACTTTGTACGGTGACATATAGTAACTAGACTTATCATGGTGATCATTTTGAAAAGTATAGAAATATGGAATCACTATGTTGTGTAACAGGAACTAACATAGTGTTGTACGTCAACTATACATCAAAAACAATCCCCCCCAAAAAAATACTCACATAAAAATCAGATTTGTGGTCACCATAGGTGGGGGGATGGGGAATTGGATAAAGGCAGTCAAACGGTACAAAGTTCCAGTTACAAGATAAATAAGTACTAAGGATGTAATGTACAACATGATATATATAACTTACACGGCTGTGTGTTATACATGAAAGATTTTAAGAGCATAAACCCTAAGAGTTATCATCACAAGAAAAACTTTTTTCTGTTTATTTAATTTTGTATTTTTATGAGCTTGTGTATGTCCTCTAAACTTCTAGTGATAATCATTTCATGATATATGTAAGTCAAATCACCTTGCTGTACACCTTAAATATACAGTTGTTATATGTCAATTATATGTCAGTAACACTGGAAGAAAAAAATTAAGCCATGATGCCTACATTTAAGGAACTCACAACTATTACATAGTGAGTCATACAGGGAAATGTCACTGTACAGTTTAATAAGGGCTGTAATAGGAATAGATAGCAAGTATTTGTGGTAATAATAAGGAAGCTATTTTCAACTTGATATTGAGAAGGAGGATCAAATTTTTTAAAAAAAGCAACAAACTGTTTTGGATATACTGAGTTCAGGTTGCCTATTTTCCTTGCAAATTGATCTATATAGTAGACAGTTGGATATATAAAGTCAGAAGCTATCTGTGCTAAAGATAATAATTTGAGAGTTTTCAGAAGCTAGAAAGTAGCTAAAGTTGTGGGAACAAATGAGATCACGCAGGGAAATTTTCTAAACTAAGTGAAGGAAAGGTATAGAAATAGACTAAAGCTTGGTAGCTACTATGACAACATGTCAAGTACAGTGTGAGATATTGATGGGTCTTTGTATCTTTCTTGTCCTAGCTTTATTTTTACTGCGTGGAAGGTATTTTGGGTGTGTTAAACGATGTTTTACTTGGTTTTATTTTGAAGGAGGTAGGGTTATAGCTTTAAAGCTTCAGATTTTTGAGAGGGTCAAAGGGCAGATCATGATGATCAACCCTTCTTTGACAGAGAAACCAAGGGATAAAGAATAGTATTGTTAGATTGGCTGTGACAATGAAGGATGAGAATTTTTTTTTCACACCTTGTTTCCTTGTGCATTGCTTCGGTCACATGCAGAGCAACTCTCCTCACGCTTCAAATTGAGGAATGAAGTAGCAGTGGTCAAAAGGAGAAATGTTAGCTCTGTCCTGATTTTTGCAAGTGCTTTCTATGGGGGAGAAAAGTAGATGCAGCAAAAACGACAGCTGTGCTAGCAGCAACAACAAGAGTAATTGATAATTCTCATCAGGCACTTAACAAATTGATCAACTTTTATGAATTAATATAAATGTGAATGTCTGATATGGGGAAATTATCCAAGTAAAGGTAATAATTTATTCCATGAGACTTGGGCTATCCAAATCTAAAATAATTTTTATAATTCTAAAATAGGAAAATATATGATGTAAAAATATTTAGATTAATTTATATGCTACTTATTCTACAGGGCTATGATGATATTACATATATAAATAGTACAGGTACTATATATACTTTTATATATATATATATAAATCTTTAAGACACTGTAGTTTCTCATGATTAATATGTATAGCATTTAATTCTATTTCATTGGCCTTAGAACTTAATTTTTTTAATTTTGGAATAATATAGATGATTATAACTTTTGTGTCTTTGAATATTATTGGTTAGATATATTATTTTTTAGTGATTGTTCTTCAGTAAGAGAGATACATGGACTTATTGACTGGTGATACTCTTTTTAATCACACAATTTAATAAAATTAGAATCATAAAAAAAGGAATATCATATTTTTAAACTAAAAACAAGACTAATAATTGCATTGCATTTGTATGATGTTCTTTCTGGAGAAAGTAAGGAAAACTGAAGAAAAACATTTCAATAGTACTAATTTTTAATGTCTATTGAGTAAACCAAATTTATTTCCATTATAAAGGAGCAATAGCAAACAATATTATGTTTCTTCTAATACCAAGAATTACAATAAAGGTATATGGGTAATTTGTGATTCACTGTATTTGTAGCTTTATCTGTATGTTAGTATGTCATTTTCTGGGGTTAGATCAAGAAGACCTTTATACAACATAAGAGGAGTGCGCCTCATATGTAGACAAGGTGTTCCATTTCTATTCAGAATGAATAACACTTGTGCTCTCAGCTGCATTGTGTTCAGAGTAAAGGTATTAATCTCTTCTGTGTTTTCTTTATCATAAAGTACTCCATGGTGCTCTCCTGGATAAATTTCAATTAACCGACTATAGTTCTGATTCATACTTTAGAAATACGTTTGGCAATCAAAATTAAATTCATCCATATTTTTAACATAAGGTGCTTCAAACTCAGTACTGAGGTTCCATAGCTTCCTTTGGCAATTTGAGAGTTTTATATAATTTAAGGGATTTAAAAGATCTTTCTCCTGGGTTAATTTATTGGATTTGCCCATGACTCAGACTGATTTTTAATTTTTTAACCATGTTAAAGTTAATATACTTTGTTATATCAATCTATAAGATTTTAATACATTTAAACGTTACAGATATCTATGTTGTAATCAGAAGCTACTAATTAATTACTATATGACATATTTTGTAAGATGTTTAATACATATTTCCATATAAAAAACCTTTGGGTTTTTTTTCCATTTATAATTGGAAGAAAAATAAATTTAGAGTGTATTCAAATAGCGTTGCTGAAGAAGCTTTTGGAAGCAGCAGGAAAACACTCTACTTAACCCCAATTAGTCTTGTTTTCTACATTCAGGGCAGTTCTGTTTTTCAACATATCCACTAAGCATGATGATAATGAAAATTAATATGGTTAGAAAGCAATTCAATAGCAAATGTTTATAGTTCATAATTGTTTCCTGTCATAATTTTCGTAAAACCTGTCAGCTCTGAAATAAAAGCTCAAGGAGGCATGTAAGCTAGACATGTGCACCTAAATTATACAGTAGCTATTCTCCTGCAAAGCAATGCAGAATTCATTTTTTAGCAAATTGAATTATACTTTTATTGCTCTTGGTGAGTTCACTACTTCTCAGAATATGTAAGCTTGATTATGTATCCAAATATTTTAATTCATATGTGAACCCTTATATAAAGAAAATTTCTTGTGGATATATCAACAATGTGAAAAGTTTAACCACAAGAAGAATGTTAGAACCCCGTCTCTATAGAGTTTCCTCATTCCATTTTAATTATAAGAATGTCTTTCTGTCCCTTTTTTTCCAGAACTACCACAAATGAAAGTTTTAGCTATATTTTTATTTGTCTAAGAATGTCTTTGCCTAAAATGTACAAAACTCGTTATGCCATAGGGAACTGCAAAGATAAATCAAACACAAATCTTGCCACAGGAGAATGAGCAGTACAGAAGGCAGATGGGGTGGGTTTTTTTAGACATCCCACCCCCATACCCCCACCCCTACTCTCATTGGGTCTTACATCTCACAGTTGCTCCTTGGTGCCAACAAATGTCAGGAAAAATGGTCAAGGGAACAGGGCAGTTCTGTAATTCCTGAAGGTTTTTGACCAAAGATCTTAGATAATTACAACTAACGTTGATGTCACAGCAATGATGTCACAATGAAGACAGCTATCAGACACAGTAGGAAGGAAGGCCAGTTAGAAAGGAGTCATTGCCAACAACTGAGTTGAAATGTAATAAGAACTTAAATAAGGGCAGTGGTAGCAGAAGGAACACTGCAAGTTTTGATCTAAGAAAGAGGTGACAGGAAGCAGCAACTAGTTTGAGAAGAGATGGGTGGACAACCATGCTGAGTTTCTAGGCCTGGGAGAGTAGGTGCCAAGAGCGAAAAAAGAGAAGAGGAGCAGCAGGAAAGACAGAGATGGATTAGATGACTTAGAACAGAGCCTCGAAAACTAAGCATTATGGAGTGGTTGAAAGGGCCATCTGGAAAGGAGCTGTCAGGCAGGTAGGAAGACAGTCAACGTGTAGTGGTGTCATAAGAGACAAGGAAGGAGAAAACTTTTATAAAAATAAGTCTTAAGTATTACAGAGATTTCTAGGCAGGTGAGCACTACGGAAGGATTTGCTAACTGGGCCTAAAACTTTTGACAAAACAGATCCAGTAAAATACAGAGCCAGGAAGGTAAATTTCAATGAGATTACGATTGTGCATGGAAGGCCAAGGAATGGTAAAATATATGATACCACATAACTTACTTTTTACTACTTGATAGTTGATTTACAATATTGTGTTAGTTTTAGGTGTACAACAGAGTGATTCAGTATTTTTGCATATTATACTCTATTATATGTTAATACAAGATAATGAGTATAATTCCCTGTGCTATACAATATATCCTTGTTGCTTATCTATTTTATAAGTAGTAGTTTGTATCTGTTAATTCTATATACCTACTTTGTCCCTCTCGTTCTTCCCTTTTCCCTTAAATCAGTTTGCTAATAGATAAAGTATATAATTTGTATCTGACAATACAAAGTTATAGACAAAAGCAGGATGTTAAAAATAAACTTTCACACACCAGATTATAATGTTGTAAACAAAATGAGGTACCGTATCTAAAAGCAAGATTTGACTAGGAAATACTCTTCATATAAAAAGAGGCAGCATTTGAAGAGGAGAACGGATTTTAAAGCCATGAGAACACGATTTTGAGAAAAATGTTTTTGTAGAAAGCTATACTGTTGACCTCACCCCTCACCCTCTCCCACCCATCACATCTGACAGTGTTTAAGGATAGTTAAAACCCTAACATTCAAAAAGGAACATCATGGACCAACAGAGTCATACATTCATATCTGAAAAAGCCAAAGCAGCCTGTGTGTGTGTGTGTGCATGTGTGTATGTCTGTGTCTGTGTCTGTGTGTGTGGAGAAAGAGGGAAGAACTGACCACTAACTATACCTCCATAGACAGCAGGGAAGGAAATGTCTACCATGGCCTAGATATGGACCCCTCAGGAAAGCCATTTGGCCTGGATTCACTTGATGTTCTGCCCCAGTGGTTTTCCTAGTCAGGTGCTCAAGACAACTTTGGCATTCTCCTCAGCTGGCCTGAACTTTAGAGAAGCGTCTTCCTGACTCTAGGCCCATGACCTCACCTTTCTCAGAGCATCTACTATTGAAAACTTTCCGTTGTAAGTCTTTCTTTGCATCTTTTGAGATATAAATCTTTTTAAAATCTTCTTGCCAGTTTGACAAACAGAGATGCCTTTCTCCGGGACCCAGAATCATCTCTTTGAAATGCAATCATCAAGAAAGATAGTGGCCTTCTCTGTGGGCAGATAGGAGCCTTGTTCCAAGTTGTAAACTATCTTCTGTGATGAAGACATGAGAGACCTTATGTTTTTAGGGGGTAGGGCCAAGTAGCAACACAGGTAGCCCATGGGCCCCCCACCTCAGTTCTTAAAAAATCTGCCACCTTTTGTTTCAGAGGAGTTGAGGAAAAGCTGAGTTCTGGCCTCTCTCCCCTATCGCAATAGCCTTGAATAAAGTCTTCCTTGCCTCTTTCACTTTGTCCAGTGCAACTTTTGCTTCAACACAGGCAAGTAGTTGTCAGCAGCAAGAGTCTGTATATAATGTGAAAAACCAGAGGGGACCAAGTTAGAAATGAGGAGCCAAAATCCTAGGAATTGTAGCTGGCAAAGTGTGTCTAAAGGTTACACAAATGCTCATGAGTCATAGGGTTAAAATACAGGACATTCAGTTAAATTTGAATTTCAAATAAACAACATATACTTTTTTAGTATAAGTTTATCTCATGCAATGTTTGAGACATACACTAAAAAATTATGTGTTGTTTATCTGAAATTGAAATTTAACTGAGCACCCTATATTTTATCTGACATTCCTACCGTGAGAAAAACAGTTTTAAACATCTATTCTTCCTGGAGAGCAAAGGACTGCTTACAACAGTATTGATGGCCAGCTGTAATAGCTACACTTTACTATGAACTTCTCTCTCTTTTCTGCCCACTTTGCGCTTTCTGCAAAACTCAAAGTATCTGAAACAGCATCTAGCTTGAGAGGAGGCCCTAAGAAAAGAAAAAGAAGAGGAACCAGCTTCTTCCTGCCCAGAAAACAGGCAGCAGGTGACAGGTGCCCTGCAGGCCTTGGCTGGTTGAAGGGAGCTGGAGAAGTCATATCTCTGAAGGAAGATTTAAATGTTGATAAATTTCTTAGCCTGGATTAGTTTCTGTATCATTGTATAACTTAGAAAGAAGGTAGGACTCATAGGGACTGCCAAGTTTTCATCCAGAGGCAGAGAAAATTTTCCCTATTGTGAGAGAGACAAAAATAAAGTTCTAGCCTCCCATATATTATATTACACTTGTTCAATGTATCAAGTCTATAGATCTAAATACATACATATGACAATAAAATACTTTCCAAATTTTATGTGCCTCCAGATTTTATGAGATTAATTCATTTAAAGAATAATTTTAAAAGGATAACTGTAAAAATTATTAATCACCTTGCATATTATAGTAATACTACTTATAAAATATCTAATTATTATTGACAAGCACTAAATATTAATGAATATTAATAAAATACCTCTATGAGACAAATTTCTAATCTTTTTGTGTCACAGGCTTTTTTTTTAATTTTTATTAATTAATTAATTAATTAATTAATGGCTGTGTTGGGTCTTCGTTTCTGTGCGAGGGCTTTCTCTAGTTGCGGCAAGCGGGGGCCACTCCTCATCGCGGTGCGTGGGCCTCTCACTGTCGCGGCCTCTCTTGTTGTGGAGCACAGGCTCCAGACGCGCAGGCTCAGTAATTGTGGCTCACGGGCCTAGTTGCTCCGCGGCATGTGGGATCTTCCCAGACCAGGGCTCGAACCCGTGTCCCCTGCATTGGCAGGCAGACTATCAACCACTGCGCCACCAGGGAAGCCCTGTCACTGGCTTTTTTTAACTTTTTATTGAGGTATGATTACATCAAATAAAATTCATGAATTTTGAGAGTGTAATTTGATGTACTGCCATTTGTATCACAGGATATTTTAAGAGTCTAATGAAAACTATTATTTCACATATGCAGGGACACATTTTTAATACAATATCAGGGTGTTTTTCTCATCCATCTAAAATTTTTGCTTAAAGTTTTTTCCTATGGACTGGCAGTTAATTATTCGAGACAATGACTTTACAAATTTACTATACTTATATATCTAAATTTCTTGAAGTTTGACCAAATATCTATAAATACCAGTGTTATCGTTTTATATGAATGTTAACTATAAATGCTATGTTCTCATCTACTTGATTAGCAATAGAATGCTATCAGAACATATATTAATATGACTTTTTTTTTTAGATGCAGGCTTATTTTTTCCATCTTTCAACGGGAATTCCTACTTAGAACTGCCTTTTTGTACAACCCTGAGGAAGGAACGTAACAAAATTGTTAACATCTACTTGACTCTACAAACAAGCACTTTGAATGGAACAATTCTCTACAGTGAGTTTTAAATGTTTGACCTCCTATATGTCATGTTTCTTTCTCAAATGTTAACCTACTGAATTAATGAATTATTCATTTAAATGTTTTGGGAAAACTTTTCTAGCCCAGTGAATGAAGTATTACCAAAAAGAAATCTTGTTTCTTTCTAGTTTTCTTTTGCAGTTTCTTTAATTTATGAGTCACTTAGTGAAACATGACTTACAAACAGGCTCTGAACCAGCAAAGAAGAATACAGCAAGCATATAATTTTTTTTTTTAAACATCTTTATTGAAGTATAATTGCCTTACAATGGTGTGTTAGCTTCTGCTTTATAACAAAGTGAATCAGTTATACATATACAATATGTTCCCATTTCTCATCCCTCTTGCATCTCCCTCCCTCCCACCCTCCCCATCCCACCCCTCTAGGTGGTCACAAAGCACCGAGCTGATCTCCCTGTGCTATGCGGCTGCTTCCCACTAGCTATCTATTTTACATTTGGTAGTGTATATATGTCCATGACACTCTCTCACCCTGTCACATCTCACCCCACCCCCTCCCCATATCCTCAAGTCCATTCTCTAGTAGGTCTGTGTCTTTATTCCCGTCTTGCCACTAGGTTCTTCATGGCTTTTTTTTTTCCTTAGATTCCGTATATATGTGTTAGCATACTGTATTTGTTTTTCTCTTTCTGACTTACTTCACTCTGTATGACAGACTCTAACTCCATCCACCTCATTACAAATACCTCCATTTCATTTCTTTTTATGGCTGAGTAATATTCCATTGTATATATGTGCCACATCTTCTTTATCCATTCATCTGTCGATGGACATTTAGATTGCTTCCATGTCCTGGCTATTGTAAATAGAGCTGCAATGAACATTTTGGTACATGACTCTTTTTGACCTATGGTTTTCTCAGGGTATATGCCCAGTAGTGGGATTGCTGGATCGTATGGTAGTTCTATTTGTAGTTTTTTAAGGAACCTCCATACTGTTCTCCATAGTGGCTGTATCAATTTACATTCCCACCAACAGTGCAAGAGAGTTCCCTTTCCTCCACACCCTCTCCAGCATTTATTGTTTCTAGATTTTTTGATGATGGCCATTCTGACCGGTGTGAGATGATATTTCATTGTAGTTTTGATTTGCATTTCTCTAATGATTAATGATGTTGAGCATTCTTTCATGTGTCTGTAGGCCATCTGTATATCTTCTTTGGAGAAATGTCTATTTAGGTCTTCTGCCCATTTTTGGATTGGGTTGTTCGTTTTTTTGTTATTGAGCTGCATGAGCTGCTTGTAAATCTTGGAGATTAATCCTTTGTCAGTTGCTTCATTTGCAAATATTTTCTCCCATTCTGATGGTTGTTTTTTGGTCTTGTTTATGGTTTCCTTTGCTGTGCAAAAGCTTTTAAGTTTCATTAGGTCCCATTTGTTTATTTGTGTTCTTATTTCCATTTCTCTGGGAGCTGGGTCAAAAAGAATCTTGCTGTGATGTATGTCATAGAGTGTTCTGCCTATGTTTTCCTCTAAGAGTTTGATAGTGTCTGGCCTTACACTTAGGTCTTTAATCCATTTTGAGTTTATTTTTGTGCATGGTGTCAGGAAGTGTTCTAATTTCATACGTTTACATGTATCTGTCCAATTTTCCCAGCACCACTTATTGAAGAGGCTGTCTTTTCTCCACTGTATATGCTTGCCTCCTTTATCAAAGATAAGGTGACCATATGTGCGTGGGTTTCTCTCTGGGCTTTCTATCCTGTTCCATTGATCAATATTTCTGTTTTTGTGCCAGTACCACACTGTCTTGATTACTGTAGCTTTGTAATATAGTCTGAAGTCAGGGAGCCTGATTCCCCCAGCTCCATTTTTCGTTCTCAAGATTGCTTTGGCTATTCGGGGTCTTTTGTGTTTCCATACAAATTGTGAAATTTTTTGTTCTAGTTCTGTGAAAAATGCCAGTGGTAGTTTGATAGGGATTGCATTGAATCTGTAGATTGCTTTGGGTAGTAGAGTCATTTTCACAATGTTGATTCTTCCAATCCAGGAACATGGTATATCTTTCCATCTATTTGTATCATCTTTAATTTCTTTCATCAGTGTCTTATAATTTTCTGCATACAGGTCTTTTGTCTCCTTAGGTAGGTTTATTCCTAGATATTTTATTCTTTTTGTTGTAATGGTAAATGGGAGTGTTTTCTTAATTTCACTTTCAGATTTTTCGTCATTAGTGTATAGAAATGCAAGAGATTTCTGTACATTAATTTTGTATCCTGCTACTTTACCAAATTCATTGATTAGCTCTAGGAGTTTTCTGGTAGCATCTTTAGGATTCTCTATGTATAGTATCATGTCATCTGCAAACAGTGACAGCTTTACTTCTTCTTTTCCGATTTGGATTCCTTTTATTTCTTTGTCTTCTCTGATTGCTGTGGCTAACACTTCCAAAACTATGTTGAATAATAGTGGTGAGAGTGGGCAACCTTGTCTTGTTCCTGATCTTAGTGGAAATGGTTTCAGTTTTTCACCATTGAGGACAATGTTGGTTGTGGGTTTGTCATATATGGGCTTTATTATGTTGAGGAAAGTTCCCTCTATGCCTACTTTCTGCAGGGCTTTTATCATAAATGGGTGTTGAATTTTGTCGAAAGCTTTCTCTGCATCTATTGAGATGATCATATGGTTTTTCTCCTTCAATTTGTTAATATGGTGTATCACATTGATTGATTTACGTATATTGAAGAATCCTTGCATTCCTGGGATAAACCCCACTTGATCATGGTGTATGATCCTTTTAATGTGCTGTTGGATTCTGTTTGCGAGTATTTTGTTGAGGATTTTTGCATCTATGTTCATCAGTGATATTGGCCTGTTGTTTTCTTTCTTTGTGACATCTTTGTCTGGTTTTGGTATCAGGGTGATGGTGGCCTCGTAGAATGAGTTTGGGAGTGTTCCTCCCTCTGCAATATTTTGGAAGAGTTTGAGAAGGATAGGTGTTAGCTCTTCTCTAAATGTTTGATAGAATTCACCTGTGAAGCCATCTGGTCCTGGGCTTTTGTTTGTTGGAAGATTTTTAATCACAGTTTCAATTTCAGTGCTTGTGATTGGTCTGTTCATATTTTCTATTTCTTCCTGGTTCAGTCTCGGCAGGTAGTGCATTTCTAAGAATCTGTCCATTTCTTCCAGGTTGTCCATTTTATTGGCGTAGAGTTGCTTGTAGTAATCTCTCATGATCTTTTGTATTTCTGCAGTGTCAGTGGTTACTTCTCCTTTTTCATTTCTAATTGTATTGATTTGAGTCTTCTCCCTTTTTCTCTTGATGAGTCTGGCTAATGGTTTATCAATTTCGTTTATCTTCTCAAAGAACCAGCTTTTAGTTTCATTGATTTTTGCTATTGTTTCCTTCATTTCTTTTTCATTTATTTCTGACCTGATCTTTATGATTTCTTTCCTTCTGCTGGCTTTGGGGTTTTTTTGTTCTTCTTTCTCTAATTGCTTTAGGTGCAAGGTTAGGTTGTTTATTCGAGATGTTTCCTGTTTCTTGAGGTAGGCTTGTATTGCTATAAACTTCCCTCTTAGCACTGCTTTTGCTGCGTCCCATAGGTTTTGGGTCGTCGTATCTCCATTGTCATTTGTTTCTAGATGTTTTTTGATTTCCCCTTTGATTTCTTCAGTGATCACTTCGTTATTAAGTAGTGTATTGTGTAGCCTCCATGTGTTTGTATTTTTTACACATCTTTTCCTGTAATTGATATCTAGTCTCATAGCGTTGTGGTCGGAAAAGATACTTGATACGATTTCAATTTTCTTAAATTTACCAAGGCTTGATTTGTGACCCAAGATATGATCTATCCTGGAGAATGATCCATGAGCACTTGAGAAAAATGTGTATTCTGTTGTTTTTGGGTGGAATGTCCTATAAATATCAATTAAGTCCATCTTGTTTAATGTATCACTTAAAGCTTGTGTTTCCTTATTTATTTTCATTTTGGATGATCTGTCCATTGGTGAAAGTGGGGTGTTAAAGTCCCCTACTATGATTGTGTTGCTGTCAATTTCCCCTTTTATGGCTGTTAGTATTTGCCTTATGTATTGAGGTGCTCCTATGTTGGGTGCATAAATATTTACAATTGTTATACCTTCCTCTTGGATCGATCCCTTGATCATTATATAGTGTCCTTCTTTGTCTCTTATAATATTCTTTATTTTAAAGTCTATTTTGTCTGATATGAGAATTGCTACTCCAGCTTTATTTTGATTTCCATTTGCATGGAATATCTTTTTCCATCCCCTCACTTTCAGTCTGTATGTGTCTCTAGGTCTGAAGTGGGTCTCTTGTAGACAGCATATATATGGGTCTTGTTTTTGTATCCATTCAGCCAGTCTGTGTCTTTTGGTGCGAGCATTTCATCCATTTACATTCAAGGTAATTATCGATATGTATGTTCCCATTACCATTTTCTTAATTCTTTTGGGTTTGTTATTGTAGGTGTTTTCCTTCTCTTGTGTTTCTTGCCTAGAGAAGTTCCTTTAGCATTTGTTGTAAAGCTGGTTTGGTGGTGCTGAACTCTCTCAGCTTTTGCTTGTCTGTAAAGGTTTTAATTTGTCCATCAAATCTGAATGAGATCCTTGCTGGGTAGAGTAACCTTGGTTGTAGGTTTTTCTCCTTCATCACTTTAAGTATATCCTGCCACTCCCTTCTGGCTTGCAGAGTTTCTGCTGAAAGATCAGATGTTAACCTTATGGGGATTCCCTTGTGTGTTATTTGTTGTTTTTCCCTTGCTGCTTTTAATATGTTTTCTTTATATTTAATATTTGACAGTTTGATTAATATGTGTCTTGGCGTGTTTCTCCTTGGGTTTATCCTGTATGGGACTCTCTGTGCTTCCTGGACTTGATTAACTATTTCCTTTCCCATATTAGGGAAGTTTTCACCTATAATCTCTTCAAATATTTTCTCAGTCCCTTTCTTTTTCTATTCTTCTTCTGGGACCCCTATAATTCGAATGTTGGTGCGTTTAATGTTGTCCCAGAGGTCTCTGAGACTGTCCTCAGTTCTTTTCATTCTTTTTTCTTTATCCTGCTCTGCAGTAGTTATTTCCACCATTTTATCTTCCAGGTCACTTATCCTTTCTTCTGCCTCAGTTATTCTGCTATTGATCCCATCTAGAGTATTTTTAATTTCATTTATTGTGTTTTTCATCATTGCTTGTTTCCTCTTTAGTTCTTCTACGTCCTTGTTAAATGTTTCTTGCATTTTGTCTATTCTATTTCCAAGATTTTGGATCATCCTTACTATCATTATTCTGAATTCTTTTTCAGGTAGACTACCTATTTCCTCTTCATTTGTTAGGTCTGGTGTGTTTTGACCCTGCTCCTTCATCTGCTGTGTGTTTTTCTGTCATCTCATTTTGCTTATCTTACTGTGTTTGGGGTCTCCTTTTCACAGGCTGCAGGTTCGTAGTTCCCGTTGTTTTTGGTATCTGTCCCCAGTGGGTAAGGTTGGTTCAGTGGGTTGTGTAGGCTTCCTGGTGGAGGGGACTATTGCCTGTGTTCTGGTGGATGAGGTTGAATCTTGTCTTTCTGGTGGGCACGACCACCTCTGGTGGTGTGTTTTGGGGTGTCTGTGGCCTTATGATTTTAGGCAGCCTCCCTGCTAATGGATGTGACTGTGTTCCTGTCTTGCTAGTTGTTTGGCATAGGGTGTCCAGCCCTGTAGCTTGCTGGTCGTTGAGTGAAGCTGGGTCTTGATGTTGAGATGGAGATCTCTGAGAGATTTTTGCCGTTTGGTATTACGTGGAGCTGGTAGGTCTTGTGGACCAGTGTCCTGAAGTTGGCTCTCCCACCTCAGAGGCACAGCCCTGATGCCTGGCTGGAGCACCAAGAGCCTTTCATCCACACAGCTCAGAATATAAGGGAGAAAAAAATAGAAAGATAAAAAGAGGATAAAATAAGATAAAATAAAGCTATTATAATAAAAAATAAGAAAAAAATTATTAAGAATAAATGTATTCAGAAAAAAATTTTGTTTAATTTTTAAAAAATAGATTTATTAATTTTTTATAGTAAAAAATAAGAAAAAATTTTTAAGAAAAAAATTTATTAAGAAAAAAAATTTTAATTTTTTAAAATAAAAAATATGAAAAAACTTATTAAAATTTTTTTTAATTTCTAAAAATAGAAAATACGGAAATAATTATTAAGAAAGCATATATTAGGAAAAAAAATTTTTTTAAGTAAAAAAAAAAAAAAAAAATGGATGGACCTAACCCTAGGACTGATGGTGAAAGCAAAGCTATACAGACAAAATCTCACCCAGAAGCATACACATATACACTCATAAAAAAAGGAAAAGGGGAAATTAATATATCCTGCTCCTAAAGTCCACCTTTTGAATTTGGGATGATTCGTTGTCTATTCAGGTATTCAACAGATGCAGGCACATCAAGTTGTTTGTGGAGCTTTAATCCGCTGCTTCTGAGGCTGATGGGGGAGATTTCCCTTTCTCTTCTTTGTTCGTACAGCTCCCAGCATTCAGCTTTGGATTTGGACCCGCCTCTGCATGTACGTCGCCTGAGGGCGTCCGTTCCCCGCCCAGACAGAACGGGGTTAAAGGAGCAGCTGCTTCGGGGGCTCTGGCTCACTCAGGCCTGGGGAGGGAGCGGTACAGAGGAGGCGGGGCGAGCCTGCGGCATCAGAGGCGTCGTGACGTTGCAGCAGCCTGAGGCGCGCCGTGTGTTCTCACTGGGAAGTTGTCCCCGGATCACGGGAGCCTGGCAGTGGCGAGCTGCACCGGCTCCCGGGAGGGGCAGTGTGGAGAGTGACCTGTGCTCACACACAGGCTTCTTGGTGCCAGCAGCAGCAGCCTTAGCGTTTCCTACCAGTCTCTGGGGTCCGCGCTGATGGCCGCGGCTCGCGCCCGTCTCTGGGGTCCATGCTGTTAGCCGCAGCTCACGCCCGCCTCTGGAGTTCGTCTAGGCGGCGCTCTGAATCCCCTCTCCTTGCGTGCCGCGACACAAAGAGGCAAGAAAAAGTCTCTTGCCTCTTCGGCGGCTGCAGACCTCCTCTCCGGCTCCCTCCCGGCTCGCCACGGCACGCCAACCCCTTCAGGCTGTGTTCACGCCGCCAACCCCAGTCCTCTCCCTGCGATCCGACTGAAGCCCGCGGCTCAGCTCCCAGCCCCGCCCGCCCCAGCGGGTGAGCAGACAAGCCTCTCGGGCTGGTGAGTGCTGCTCGGCGCTGAGCCTCTGTGCGGGAATCTCTCCGTTTTTCCCTCTGCGCCCCTGTTGCTGTGGGATCCGCGCTGATAGCCGTGCGGCTCGCACCCGTCTCTGGATTTCGTTTAGGCAGCGCTCTGAATCCCCTCTCCTTGCGCGCCGCGAAACAAAGAGGCAAGAAAAAGTCTCTTGCCTCTTCGGCAGCTGCAGACTTTTTCCCGGACTCCCTCCCGGCTAGCACCAAAGCCCGAGCCTCAGCTCCCAGCCCCCGCCCGCCCCGGCGAGCGAGCAGACAAGCCTCTCGGGCTGGTGAGTGCTGGTTGGCGCCGAGCCTCTGTGCGGGAGTCTCTCCGCTTTGCCCTCCGCACCCCTGTGGCTGCGCTCTCCTCCGCGGCTCCGAAGCTTCCCCCCTCTGCCACCCGCAGTCTCTGCCCGCAAAGGGGCTTCCTAGTGCCTGGAAACCTTTCCTCCTTCACGGCTCCCTCCCACTGGCGCAGGTCCCGTCCCTATTCTTTTGTCTCTGTTATTTCTTTTTTCTTTTACCCTACCCAAGTACATGGGGATTTTCTTGCCTTTTGGGAGGTCTGACGTCTTCTGCCAGCGTTCAGTGGGTGTTCTGTAGGAGCAGTTCCACGTGTAGATGTATTTCTACTGTATCTGTGGGAAGGAAGGTGATCTCCGTGTCTTACTCTTCCGCCATCTTGCCCCTCTCTCCAAGCATATAAATTTGATAGCATATGGCTATAGCAGTGAAACAGTAATGCTGCAAATGTTTCAGATAGCATATTTTTATAATATAAATAACTAACATGAATTGCATTCAATACTTGGTAACTTGGAAAAAGGTATTTCAAAGCTGGTATTCATTTGACAATTGGGAAAATTCTTATCACTCTTTAAGCATTATCTTAAAATTAGCTGGCAAAAAAAAAAAAAAAAGTAGTATTAACAGTATTTGTTTAAGGAAATACCTCCATGTGCAGGGTTCTCTACATTCTGGTCTCTTTCACTCATGGGCAAATACCACTAAAGTGTATTGCTTGCAATATTACAAATGTGACAATTGTTTTTTCTCTTTTGAAATGAATACACCATAGTTTTAATAGTTCCCTATATTGGAGATACAATGTCTTCAGTACTTGGATAGATGATCCACTGCAAGGCAGCTCATTATTTCCCAAATGAGTTTCTCTTCCACTTTGAAATATTTTGCAAAATTGATTCATCTTACTGTATTTTCTAAACAAAACTTAAACATTTTTATTACTTGAATATGAGAAAAATGCCTAAAAGAAGCATTTTTGGAAAACTGGGTGTAGTTAAAAGCTTTGAACATTAAGTTAAAACTGGGAATTTATATTATATTTTAGAAAGAAACTAACTTGTCAGAACTAGGCCAGCATTATGTATTTCCCAAGAGTGTAAGCACCCATGTTTAAACGATAGCTTTAAAATATTTGATTTATTTATGTTAAAAAAAAGAGAAGAAAATAATAAAAGAAAAACTAATTTTTATATGGGAAACCTAAGTGGTGATAGGTGACTATGAAACTTGGAGGTAATAGTGCATTTCAGGTGAAACAAAACAAAACATAAAACAAAAGATATAAACATAATACTTTAAAGCTGCAAAGAAAGCAAAGTCATTTTCTGGCTTTGCGGTGTTTTAAGTTACCTAGATATGGAAGGTGTTTCCTTGTGAAAAGTGTGTTTTTAGCAACTGAAAACAGCTCATAGCCAAAGAAGCAGCCAACCTCTGGGAATTCTCTTACCTGGGCCCGTGCTGCAGGCACACGTCCACACTGCCACTCAACGTTCTCTTTCTGAAGTCCATAGACAAACATGCCACGTGTGTCCACTCTGTTCAGGCTGGTGCTCTAAACCGGTCAAACCTAAGCTGATGTTAGTGCCATACAATTACTTTTGCCTTTTGTAGCCAATGACCTACTAAAACAGTCAAACTAGAAATTATTAATGAGAAAAGAGTGCCCTTGGAATAATGAGCAGCCTGTGTCTTTGTCTTACATAATTGTTGCTATCACAGCACTGGACGTGTGGAAGCTGTTTACTCAAGGGAGTTTCATAGCCTGTGGAGGGAGAAAATATTTTTGTCTGTAGCACGTTCTTTTTGTTCATGTGTAAGTGATCATTTAATCCCACACTCTTGGGAAGACCTCAGCAGAATGGTTTATGGGGTTGCTGTCTTCACTCCTCTTGGAATCTGTCAACCTCATAAAAGCCTCACAACAGATGAACACAAAGATATTCGTGATTCATTTAGACACTCGCAGTTTTAAAGGTGTCCCTTAACTTGACTTCAGGACTAATTTTCTTTCCTTTGAAATCAGTATATTATGTGTAAGGGCAATTAAAAGTCGTGAGGAAATTAAAACAGATGTTAGAGTGTAAGGGTTTTTGGTTTTTTTGGGGGGGTAGAGGGGTTATTTTTTACCTTTGCTATTTTTCCCTATTCCTGAACATTTTAGCAAAAACTGAATGTCATTTCACAAACATTTATTGAACATTTTTGCTTTGTATCATCACCTATTAAAGGGAAAACGATAGAGAGAAATATTAGATTGATAAGCCAATGCCAGTTTTGAATTATATTCCTAGTTCAAAACTGTAGCTTTATCTTTTCTCAGTTTGCCTCAACAACTAATTGATGTTGAAAAGGGAACAAAAGGGAGATAAAGCTTGAATCCTTATGGGGTTACAGTAAAATTCCTTAGAAAGGATAGTTTTTAAAAGAACTCTCTGTGGGAGAGAGACAGCTCTGAGAACAGCAGTCAAGATGAAAAGAAAGCTTTTTGAATCTGCCACTGAACCAATTCAGAATTCTGGAACACAGTCAAAGGAGCTGCTAATAGGTCATGGGAGAAGGGGTGAGACCACACAAAACTCTTTAGGTGCACTTTCAGAAAATGAGCTCTGTTCAGCGAGCAGCATCAGTCAGGTTTTGTCATGGGATTTATTACTATGCAGGTGAATCCATTCTGTGCTATTTCTGTGGGAAGAAATAAGCAGGCCCTTTGGAAGGATGTGATCTGAGAATTAGGAGAAGACATGTAACCGAGGTGCAGGAGGCAAATTACATGAGCAGCTCCAGTGGAAGAACAGAATTCAGAAATAATCTTTATATTACTTAGTGTCTGTATTTAAGAAAGAGAGCAAGAGGACTGGTCTTAGAAATTTATTCCGGGTAGGAATTGATAGAACAGATAAGATTTTTTTCCTTTTTTTTAATTTCCAAATACTATCATATATTCAACACCAGGAGAAAATTATCTTCCAATTCAATATTGCATACCTTTAACAAAATTACACGTTTAAAAATTTTTCTGTTGTGATAGTTTTTTTAAGAATTAGATAAGAATATTGAAGCCTCCTTTCTGGTGCATTTAGGAAGTGCTGGTAGAAGAGATATTTGATATTGCTGAAGAAAAAAATTAAATCTGAAGGATCATATCCTCTGTCTTTCTCTATAAAATGACTTCCCCAAAAAAACACACAATATCTTCATTAGACACCTTTTATGCCAAGACCAGTGAGATACCACAGCGTTTCCCGACATCTTATTAAGAAGCATCTTTTCTCATAGAAAAAGTTTGCTCCATTTTTTTAAATCAATTTTACAATGTGTAGCATAAATTTCTCTGAATGTCTTTTCCCCTTGTTACTAGCTTCCAGTGGAGCTTGCTCCAGACAGAGAAGGGACAGAGTGGGATTGAGAGCAGGGATGGAGGAAGTCATGCACGGCCATTCATAAGACACCTAGAGATCACTTTATTATATCATCGCTATGCAGCAGCAAAGTCAAACTCAACAAATTGTAACTGAGTGCCACAAAGTGCACTGCACTCGATCAGGCCCTGGGAGGGGTATACAGATGAATAAGATGTGGTCTGTGTCCTGCTTCTCACCATTCAATGGCGAGATCCTATGAGCCTAACTCCATGAGGAAGCTGACTGTGACAGTTTTCTAAAAGGAGTACACAGTAAGGACTGGGGCTGAGTGGAGACTCATCATACCAGGAATCTGGGCTTATATCTCTTCTCTAACTAGGGAACACCTCAATGTCTGAGTTGGGTTTTACATCTATTCCACCCACACCCTCAGTACTTCAACCAAGGCCTCGCATAGATCAGCACTTGATTAGAATAGTTCTTAAAGTTCTGTTTGTGAGTTACTCAACTTTGGTGGTTACAATAAAAAATTAGTAGTTATTGAAACTTTATTTTAGGGAACTATTCTGTTAAACATGGCTATATTTTCTTCCAACAAAAGGGTATAGATTTTTCAGGGTTTAGTCAAAACATAGTTTGAATCAAACGTAACTTTTTCCTGGGTCTGCTTAAACAATTAAGAACAGAATGGGGGTTGGCAAATTTTTCCATAACAACCAGAAAGTAAATTTTTTTGCAGACCAGACGGTGTCTGTCATAACTGCTCAACTCTGCCAGTGTAGCATGAAAGCAGCCATAGAAAAAGTGAATAAATGAATGTGGCTGTGCTCCGAAAAGACTTTACTTACAAAACCAGTCGATGGCAGAATTGGTCCATGGGGCAGAGTTTGACAACCCTTGACCTAGAACGATGTGATTCATTAAACTTCTCTTGAAATAGACGATTGTGTTAAAAACAACTAGATTCTATTTCTATCACTGAAATTTATGAATAAATAAATCAGTGAGCAATTCAACTCTGTTCTGATGTAATTACATAAGAGAATGGACCAGTGAGGAACAAGGTTACTCCTGGTCGACAGAGGAAGGGGCAGAAACAAAGAAATGAGCCTAGTCAGGACTGAACTTGCTGCCATGCCCACCTCAAGAATGATGTCAACCAGTGATTAGGAAAATTACTCTGGAGCTACTCTACCTGGCTCTGCCCTTTGGCACATTACTGAACATCTCTGTAAAATGGAATAATATTAATAATAACAATACCAAAGATGTTAAAAAGTTGTTTTAAGATTGAGAGAGTTACCACATTTAACATGCTTAAAACAGTGTTTGGCATACGGCAATGTGCAGTAAGTGCTCAAACATCTGTTCAAATATGCTTTAATCCCTCTTCCCTCATGCCTGCCAGACAAGGAAGGCCTTTACGAATGGGAGGCCCAGGATATTTTTATCAAATGGGTGTCATTCATGTTGCAACCGTTTGATAGACATCTCCACTGTGGAAAAGAAAAATTTGACCATGAAAAAGTCTAGAATCAGGACTGCGACAGCAGTGGGATGAAATTGGGTCAATTTTTAGTTTTCATTCTTGTCCATTTCATCTAAATGAAGAGGATTCATTCCTCTAAGACTCTGGTATTACGACTTTCTTTTACTGGTTAAGCAGAGTTAGCAGACTAGGAAAAATTAAAATAGGCTTTCTGTAAATTTCAGAAACTGGCCCACTCTGCAGCAGCACGTGGGAAACGTGTAATAATGAATTATGCATGCCAGCCTGCTGCCAGGCTCCTTCACTCTCCCCAGAGCTGCTCTGCCTGCTGTCCATCCAGGGACCAGCCAGCTCACCACAACCACATCCTACATACATGCTGCTCTACAATGTCTGCAGACCATGAGCTACTGAGGTTGTTGTTGGGTTGCTGCTGCTATGGACAAACACAAACCTTTCAGGATAGTGGGGAAAGTGGAGTTCTAGAGCTGCAGCAAGAGCCTGGGTTCAGCGGAGAACCCAGGGCAAGCTGGGAGAACAGTCTTTATCACATGCCACCAAGGTGGTACCAGGAAGGAAGAGACCATCAGCTGCTGCCACAGGCAGTTCTGATCCAAGTATCAGGAGGTAACAACATCACCCAAGACTTGAGCCCAAATCGGTTGTGATCTGACTGTACAACATAGAGCCAGTCAATGAAACTTTCTGTTTTCTGTCTGACTACGAAACATGCAGATGTAATTGTTACTATCAAATTCACAAGGTTTGAAAAAATGTACGTAAAAGTGTTTTGAAAAATACAAAGTACCATATAAATGTATGGTGTTATTTCTTTTATGGGAGATGGTAGAAATCCATGTCACTTTATGGAAATTTCCAAACTCGACTGTCTACATACCTGATATAATAAACATATTATCTGTATTCATCACCATCAATTCTATAAAGAATGATGTTGAGTTTTATTTTAATTCAAAATGATGAATCTCTTCTGATCATTTGTTTATACGTGATCTCAGATCAAACTGTCATTCATGTTTGGTACCCCATTCATGTTGTATTCGATGAAAATTTTTCTCCTTGGAGGTGATTTTGGTTTTATTTGCTCTAATATAATGTGAATCATTTCTCCTGATATACTTCATAATTTCAAAAACTGAAATTAGCTTGTTTTCCTTTGTTAAAGGATACTTTTCAAAAAGGCATATAAAATGAACACGTCAGAGATTTTATTTAAGCTATTAATTGATGAGGAGACTGGTAAGATACTACAACCAGTTCAAAGGAGAATACAAGGAGCAAAGTCATACAAAAAGACTAAGGAATTCTGAAGCAAACTTGCAAAGGGATGGAAAGCAGTTCTACCTCCATGTACTAACCAATTGCATTTTACCAGACACAGTTAGTATGCATTTCTACAGACAAGAATTAGTTGAATTATTATTCATTTTCTCCAACTTATAAAGTTGCAAAATAGCTCACAGATAAAGAAAGGTGACAAGAAACTGAATGGGTGAACTAGATTTTTTTCTTTCCTATTTTAAATTCTTTCAGTCTTTTCTGACACTTTTCTCTGAACCATTCCTGGAGATCTGAGTGTTGCTTTTATTCCATTCTCTAGAGCCTGATGCCTGGAGGGAGAGATAGCCTAGGTTTCCTGACTTTCTTGCTGAGATGTTAAAGAAACATTTATCTGAGGTTCAGCAATACCTTTAGTTTCACTCTGGTCTCTCTCTCTCTTTTTTTTTTTTTTCTTTTAAACTGATGTGAATTCTAATACAGAGATAGTTCAAGTTTATCCAGATCCCTGAGTATCTTCAACACCCTTTCAAGTTTCCATACATCAAAATTATTTTTTTTTACTAAAACTAAGACATTTGTCTTTTCACTGTGTTGACAGTTGCACTCATGATACAAAAGTCACAGTGGATGAAACTTCTGGCACCTCGGGTCATGGCTGTGGCACCGAATTGTATTTGGTCATTTTGTTCTACTCCGCTTTGCACTCAAAGCACAAGCAGACACAAAAATTGTTCTTCATGTTGCAGGAAAATGGATTCACTTTTAAAATTCTCAGTCCTTGTATATACAACTCTTTAATGTTCTATGTACAAAAGGGGAAGTATACATAAAGCAAGTCTGCTACATACTACATACTACACACTAAAGTATAATAACTGACTTGAGGAAAAATGTATGTGCATTTTTTTAAGTTGCTGGTTGAAGTAGCATTATGAAAACATGACTTGAAAATTGACTAAAAGATAACCTATGGTTATTCAGACTTGCATATTTTACAGATTTTTTTCTCAAAAATTAACAAAGCAAACCTGTTATTTCAAGTTAGGAAACTAACAATATTTGTTCACAAAGATAAAACTCAAGCTTTCTAAGAAAAATTAGAATTTTAGAAAATTTACCTTCTCTATAATGAGCTTCTGAGCTTCCCAATACTTTCTGATGAGTTCAGTAGTAATATCAATGAATGTGCTTTATTAATATATTATATGATAAAATATGTCAACATTTGAAAGATCTCTTTAACCCAGTGAACCAACATTTTTCAAATAGTCAATGCATGATGTTACAAAATCATGCACATGTAGAATATCCATTCAAAGTGCAAGAAAGACTAATGGAATTTTAATGTAACAGAGTATGTAAAGATCATTAATATAGTTTCAGATTCCACTTTGCAACTAAACTTTAAGGAACTACCATTTGTCCAATTTGTCTGTATTTAAAAAGGCTTCCATTACACCTACATTCTTTGTGAGGCTAGAGTTCATATATTTCAACCAAAGCAACAATTCACAACAGATTGAATACAGAAGTAGATATGAGAATCCAGCTGTCTTTTATTAAGCATTACATTAAATATATTTGCAAAAGAATAGAATAATACTACTCCTCTGATTATTTCTTTTTTTTTTTTTGGAAAATATAATACTTTTCACAAAATATGTTTATTTAGGTAACATGTAATGGATTTTATTATTGTTATTTTTAACTAAACTAATTGATAAATATTTGAGAACTTTCTCAGTTTTAAATTCTAATACAGTAAGTATCAAAAGATGCAAACCATGTAAATAAAAGCTTTTGGGGGATTCTTGGTAGACTTTAAGTGTGCTAAAGTGTACTTAGACCTAAAAGTTTGAGAACTACTGATTTAATATAATTTTCATTTTAAAATCCATATACACTATGATTTTGCTCTAATTAAAAAAAAAGTTTCTCTCTACATATTCGTCTATCCAGTTATCAGCCTTTGTATCTATGGAAGTGTTTGCCAAATATTAATGCTAGCCATTTCTTTTTTTAATTAATTAATTTTTTATTGAAGTATAGTTGATTTACAATGTTGTGTTACTTTCAAGTATACAGCAAATTGATTCACATATATATAAGCATATATATATTCTTTTTCAGATTCTTTTCCCTTATACATTATTAAAAATATTGAATATAGTTCCCTGTGCTATACAGTAGGTCCTTGTTATTTATTTTATATATAGTAGTGTTTATATGTTATTCCCAAATTACTAATTTATCCCCCCCTACCTTTCCCCTTTGGTAACTGTAAGTTTATTTTCTATATCTATGAGTCTGTTTCTGTTTTATAAATAAGTTCATTTTTATCATTTTTTTAGACTCCACATATAAGTGATATCATATGATATTTGTCTTTGTCTGGCTTACTTCACTTAGTATGATAATCTCTAGGTCCATCTATGTGGCTGCAAGTGAAATTATTTCATTCTTTTTTATAGCTGAACAATATTCCATTGTGTGTGTATATATATATATATATATATACACCACACCTTTATCCACTCATCTGTTGACAAACTTTTATGTTGCTTCCATGTCTTGGTTATTGTAAATAGTGTTGCAGTGAACATTGGGGCACATGTATCTTTTCGAATTATGGCTTTCTCCAGATATATGCCCAGGAATGGGATTTCAGAATCACATGATAACTCTTTTAGTTTTGTAAGGAAACTCCATACTGTGCTCCATAGTGGCTATACCAATTTACCTTCCCACCAACAGTGTAGGAGGGTTCCCTTTTCTCCACACTCTCTTCAATTGCTGGCCATTTCTGAGGGTTGTAATTTCAGTTTTTAGTGCACTTTCACAAGTATTTTTTATATTGCTTGAGTAAAAAAACAACAAAATCATTATCTTAAATGTATATATTCACAAAAATAAATAAAACTAAAGAGTAGAGAATGGGGATACTAAAATTTTAAAAATATATATTCCACAAATATCTGAAAATTCAGTAAATACATCATGAGAATTATTTGCTTTGATGATTTTGGATCAATTGGAAATCAGAAGAGAAAAAATAAAAATTGACCCTGTATTAATTTCCTATGGCTACTGCAGCAAATTACCATAAACTTAGTGGTTTAAAACCACAGAAACCAGAAGTATAAAATGTGTCTTATACAACTAAAATCAAGTTGTTAGCAGGACTGGTTACTTCCAGAGGCTCCAGAGGAGAAGCTATTCCTTGCCTCTTCCAGGTTTTTCTGGTGGCTGCTGGCATTTCTTGGCTTGTGACTGCATCACTCCAATCTCTGCTTCTATAGTCACATAACTTGTCCTCTTCCACTCAAATTTCCCTGTGCCTCTCTCTTAAAAAGACACGTGACTAATTTTATGACCCAACCAGATAATCCAGGATAATCTCCCTATCTCAAGATCTTTAATTTAATCACACCTACAAAGTCTCCCTTGCCATATAAGGTTAATATTTGCAGGTTCCTAACAATTAGGACATGAATATCTTTCAGAGCTATTATTCAACCTACCACAACCCCTTACTTCACATCATACACAAAAGTCAGTTCTCAGGAGAGTGTAGCTGTTAAATAAAGCTTACTGAAGATAATATAAGAGAATAACTTTGTGACTTTGAGGCAGGCAAAGATATCTTAAAGATGATACAGAAAGTACTAATCATAACCACAAAAGAAACAACTTGTAAATTTACCCATACTAAAATTAAGAACATATGTTCATCAAAATTGACTCCTAAGAGAATGGCCAGATGATCTACAGGATTGGAGAAGATATTTTCAATATATGTAGCTGACAAAGAGCTTGTTTGTATGCTCTTTTATGTGTATGTATATATATCTATATAAATATTACATATATACATAGATATAACTCTATAATCAATAAGGAAAAAGCAAACAACCAAACAAAAATAAGAGAAATACACACAAACTGACAAGTCACAAAAGAGGATATCAAAATAACCACTAAACATGAGAGTATGTTCAACTTCTCTAATATGATGAAAACAAAAATTAAAGCCAGAATAATAAATACAGAATAGTTAAAATCTACAATGTGATCAAACCAATTAATGGTTAAAAAAAAAAATGGATCAGCTGACATTCATATACTGTTGGTAAGGAGTTAGAACATCATTTCAGAAAACTGGTAGTAGCTACTAAATTAATCATAGTCATATTCTGTGACAGAACAATTTAACTCCTGGTTTATACAAAACAGAAATGTATGCACTTCAACACCAAAGACACATACAAGATTGTCATAGCTGCATTATTTATAAAAACCGAAAACAGGGTGGGTGGATTTCCATCTATAGAAGAAAAAATAACTGAATTGTGAATATTCATTTAATAGAATATTATAAAGCAGTAGAAATGAAGGGTGAATGCTATCTCGCAAACATAATACTGAGCAAAAGCAAATAGATGCTAAAGAACATATAAGTATGATCCCACTAACATAAAGATGAAAATCAAGCAAAACTATTGCTATTGTTAAACATCAGGATCTAAGTTCCATTTGGTGGAGGGAAGAGGGGAGCACTGATCAATAGGAATTCTGACAATGCAGAAAATTTTCTTTTTCTTAATTTGGTGGTGTTTGTGTGAGCAAGTTCACTTTGTGAGAATTCACTAAGCTATATGCTTAAAATTTGTGTGATTTTCTGTGTGAGTGATACTTCAATTAAGAATGTTAAAAAAGAGAGAAATCTGTGTACCTACAAGGACAGATATTTAAAATTTACTGTTGAGTGAAAAGAAAAGTGAGCAAAGCTATTTATTATATTATTTGTTTTAAAAATAAAATTAGGGCTATACACATTTTTGTATGTGTATAAATGATAGTAAAGAATACTTCAAAGGGGGATGAAGGATGGGCTGGTAGAAAGGGGAATGTTTCTCTTGTATTTCTTTTTATCTTTCTTTACCATTCCAATTCTTATGAGACATATTAAGATTAAAATATAAATAATTGCTAATAATAAATCAAGTTATAAATACTCAGCAGGTGCCAGGCACTTTTCATTTATTATCTTATTTTATGATCACAGAAAATCTAACAATTAGTTGATCTCATTATCCCATTAGAACCTAGTGGGAAACTGAGGTTGAAAACAGTTAAGGTCATAGTTATTAAGAAACAAAGTCAGAAGTTAAAATCTCATGTCAAGTTAATGCTGTTAACACTATGCAATCCTCAGCCTGTGGAAAATAATGTATATTTTTACTATAGTACTTTTTACATTGAATAATTATCTAATAAAACTCCTATCATCTCACTGAATGATTACTCCTTGAGAACTAAGATTGTGTTTGTCACAGTAAGATAAGCAAAATGAGAAGACAGAAAAACACAGCACATGAAGGAGCAAGGTAAAAACACACCAGACCTAACAAATGAAGAGGAAATAAGCAGTCTACCTGGAAAAGAGTTCAGAATAATGATAAGAAAGATGATCCAAAATCTTGGAAATAGAACAGACAAAATACAAGAAACATTTAACAAGGACCTAGAAGAACTAAAGAGGAAACAAGCAATGATGAACAAAACAGTAAATGAAATTAAAAATACTCTAGATGGGATCAATGGCAGAATAACTGAGGCAGAAGAACGGGTAAGTGACCTGGAAGATAAAATAGTGGAAATAACTACTTCAGAGCAGAATTAAGAAAAAAGAATGAAAAGAACTGAGGACAGTCTCAGAGACCTCTGGGACAACATTAAATGCACCAACCGTCGAATTATAGGGGTCCCAGAAGAAGAAGAGAAAAAGAAAGGGACTGAGAAAATATTAGAAGAGATTATAGTTGAAAACTTCCCTAATATGGGAAAGGAAATAGTTAATCAAGTCCTGGAAGCACAGAGAGTCCCACACAGCATAAGTGCAAGGAGAAACACACCAAGACACACATTAATCAAACTATCAAAAATTAAATATAAAGAAAGCATATTTAAAGCAGCAAGGGAAAAACAACAAATAACACACAAGGGAATCCCCATAAGGTTAACAGCTGATCTTTCAGCAGAAACTCTGCAAACCAGAAGGAAGTGGCAGGACATATTTAAAGTGATGAAGGAGAAAAACCTACAACAAAGATTACTCTACCCATCAAGGATGTCATTCAGATTTGATGGAGAAATTAAAACGTTTACAGACAAGCAAAACCTGAGAGAGTTCAGCACCATCAAACCAGCTTTACAACAAATGCTTAAGGAACTTCTCTAGGCAAGAAACACAAGAGAAGGAAAACACCTACAATAACAAACCCAAGACATTTAAGAAAATGGGAATAGGAACATACATATCGATAATTACCTTAAATGTAAATGGATTAAATGCTCCCACCAAAAGACACAGACTGGCTGAATGCATACAAAAACAAGACCCATATACATGCTGCCTACAAGAGACCCACTTCAGACATAGGGACACATACAGACTGAAAGTGCGGGGATAGAAAAAGATATTCCATGCAAATGGAAATCAAAAGAAAGCTGGAGTAGTAATTCTCATATCAGACAAAATAGACTTTAAAATAAAGACTATTACAGAGACAAAGAAGGACACTACATAATGAATGATCAAGGGATCGATCCAAGAAGAGGATACAAAAATTGTAAATATTTATGCACCCAACATAGGAGCACCTCAATACATAAGGCAAATACTAAGAGCCATAAAAGGGGAAATTGACAGTAACACAATCATAGTAGGGGATTTTAACACCCCACTTTCACCAATGGACAGATCATTCAAAATGAAAATAAATAAGGAAACACAAGCTTTAAATGATACATTAAACAAGATGGACTTAATTGATATTTATAGGACATTCCAACCAAAAACAACAGAATACACATTTTTCTCAAGTGCTCATGGAACAGTCTCCAGGATAGATCATATCTTGGGTCACAAATCAAGCCTTGGTAAATTTAAGAAAATTGAAATCGTATCAAGTATCCTTTCTAACCACAACGCTGTAAGACTAGACATCATTTATAGGAAAAGATCTGTAAAAAATACAAACACATAAAGGCAAAACAATACACTACTTAATAACAAAATGATCACTGATGAAATCAAAGGGGAAATCAAAAAACACCTAGAAACAAATGACAGTGGAGACACGACGACCCAAAACCTATGGGATGCAAAAACAGCAGGTCTAAGAGGGAAGTTTATAGCAATACAAGCCTACCTCAAGAAACAGGAAACATCTCGAATAAACAACCTAACCTTCAACCTAAAGCAATTAGAGAAAGAACAAGAAAACCCCAAAGTTAGCAGAAGGAAAGAAATCATAAAGCTCAGATCAGAAATAAATGAAAAAGAAATGAAGGAAACATTAGCAAAGATCAATAAAACTAAAAGCTGGTTCTTTGAGAAGATAAACAAAATTGATAAACCATTAGCCAGATTCATCAAGAAAAAAAGGGAGAACACTCAAATCAATAGAATTAGAAATGAAAAAGGAGAAGTAACCACTGACACCGCAGAAATGCAAACGATCATGAGAGATTACTACAAGCAACTCTATGCCAATTGAATGGACAACCTGGAAGAAATGGACAAATTCTTAGAAATGCACAAACTGCCGAGACTGAACCAGGAAGAAATAGAAAATATGAACAGACCAATGACAAGCACTGAAATTGAAACTGTGATTAAAAATCTTCCAACAAACAAAAGCCCAGGACCAGATGGCTTCACAGGCGAATTCTATCAAACATTTAGAGAAGAGCTAACACCTATCCTTCTCAAACTCTTCCAAAATATTGCAGAGGGAGGAACACTACCCAACTCATTCTATGAGGCCACCATCACCCTGATACCAAAACCAGACAAAGATGTCACAAAGAAAGAAAACTACAGGCCAATATTCCTGATGAACATAGATGCAAAAATCCTCAACAAAATACTAGCAAACAGAATCTAACAGCACATTAAAAGGGTCATACACCATGATCAAGTGGGGTTTATTCCAGGAATGCAAGATTCTTCAATATACACAAATCAATCAACGTGATACACCATATTAACAAACTGAAGGAGAAAAACCATATGATCATCTCAATAGATGCAGAGAAAGCTTTCGACAAAATTCAACACCCATTTATGATAAAAGCCCTGCAGAAAGTAGGCACAGATGGAAATTTCCTCAACATAATAAAGGCCATATATGACAAACCCACAGGCAAAATTGTCCTCAATGCTGAAAAACTGAAACCATTTCCACTAAGATCAGGAACAAGACAAAGTTGCCCACTCTCACCACTATTATTCAACATAGTTTTGGAAGTTTTAGCCACAGCAATCAGAGAAGAAAAATAATCCAAATAAGAAAAGAAGAAGTAAAGCTGTCACCGTTTGCAGATGACATGATACTATACATAAAGAATAATAAAGATGCTACCAGAAAACTTCTAGAGCTAATCAATGAATTTGGTAAAGTAGCAGTATACAAAATTAATGCATAGAAGTCTCTTGCATTCCTATACACTAATGATGAAAAATCTGAAAGTGAAATTAAAAAATACTCCCATTTACCATTGCAACAAAAAGAATAAAATACCTAGGAATAAACCTACCTAAGGAGACAAAAGGCTTGTATGAAGAAAATTATAAGACAGTGATGAAAGAAATTAAAGATGATACAAATAGATGGAGAGATATACTGTGTTCTTGGATTGGAAGAATCAACATTGTGAAAATGACTCTACTACCCAAAGCAATCTATAGATTCAAAGCAATCCTTATCAAACTACCAATGGCATTTTTCACAGAACTAGAACAAAAAATTTCACAGTTTGTGTGGAAACACAAAAGACCCCGAATAGCCAAAGCAATCATGAGAACGAAAAATGGAGCTGGAGGAATCAGGCTCCCTGACTTCAGACTATACTACAAAGCTACAGTAATCAAGACAGTTTGGTACTGGCACAAAAACAGAAACATAGATCAATGGAACAGGATAGAAAGCCCAGAGATAAACCCACGCACATATGGTGAACTTATCTTTCATAACGGAGGCAAGTATATACAGTGGAGAAAAGACCGTCTCTTCAATAAGTGGTGCTGGCAAAACTGGACAGGTACATGTAAAAGTATGAAATTAGAACACTCCCTAACACCATACACAAAAATAAACTCAAAATGGATTAAAGACCTAAATGTAAGGCCAGACACTATCAAACTCTTAGAGGAAAACATAGGCAGAACACTCTATGACACAAATCACAGCAAGATCCTTTTTGATCTAGCTCCTAGAGAAATGGAAATAAAAACAAAAATAAACAAATGGGACCTAATGAAACTTAAAAGCTTTTGCACAGCAAAGGAAACCATAAACAAGACTACAGGACAATCCTCAGAATGGGAGAAAATATTTGCAAATGAAGCAACTGACAAAGGATTAATCTCCAAGATTTACAAGCAGCTCATGCAGCTCAATAACAGAAAAACAAACAACCCAATCCAAAAATGGGCAGAAGACCTAAATAAACATTTCTCCAAAGAAGATATACCGATTGCCAACAAACACATGAAAGAATGCTCAACATCATTAATCATTAGAGAAATGCAAATCAAAACTACAATGAGATATCATCTCACACCGGTCAGAATGGCCATCATCAAAAAATCTAGAAACAATACATGCTGGAGAGGGTGTGGAGAAAAGGGAACACTCTTGCACTGTTGGTGGGAATGTAAATTGATACAGCCGTTATGGAGAATACTATGGATGTTCCTTAAAAAACTAAAAATAGGAGTACCATACGACCCAGCAATTCCAGTACTGGGCGTATACCCTGAGAAAACCATAATTCAAAAAGAGTCATGTACCAAATGTTCATTGCAGTTCTATTTACAATAATCAGGACATGGAAGCAACCTAAGTTTCCATCATTGTATGAATGGATAAAGAAGATGTGGCACATATATACAATGGAATATTACTCAGCCATAAAAAGAAACGAAATGGAGTTATTTGTAGTGAGGTGGATGGAGTTAGAGTCTGTCATACAGAGTGAAATAAGTCAGAAAGAGAAAAAGAAATACAGTATGCTAACACATATATATGGAATCTAGAGTATGCTAACACATATATATGGAATCTAAGGAAAAAAAAAAAAAAAAGGTCATGAAGAACCTAGTGGCCAGACCGGAATAAAGACACAGGCCTACTAGAGAATGGACTTGAGAATATGGGGACGGGGAAGGGTAAGATGTGACAAAGAGAGAGAGTGGCATGGACATATATACACTACCAAATGTAAAATAGATAGCTAGTGGGAAGCAACCACATAGCACAGGGAGATCAGCTCTGTGCTTTGTGACCACCTAGAGGTGTGGGATAGGGAGGGTGGGAGGGAGGGAGATTCAAGAGGGAAGAGATATGGGAACATATTTATATGTATAACTGATTCACTTTGTTATAAAGCAAGGACTAACACACCATTGTAAAGCAATTATACTCCAATAAAGATGTTAAAAAAAAAAAATTGGAGCTGAAGGAATCAGGCTCCCTGACCTCAGACTATACTACAAAGCTACAGTAATCATGACAGTATGGTACTGGCACCAAAACAGAAATATAGATTAATGGAACAGGATAGAAAGCCCAGAGATAAACCCACGCACATATGGTCACCTTATCTTTGATAAAGGAGGCAAGTATATACAGTGGAGAAAAGAAAGCCTCTTCAATAAGTGGTTCTGGGAAAACTGGACAGGTACATGTAAAAGTATGAAAGGAGAACACTACCTAACACCATACACAAAAATAAATTCAGAATGGATAAAGACCTAAATGTAAGGCCAGACACTATCAAACTCTTAGAGGAAAACAGGCAGAACACTCTATGACATAAATCACAGCAAGATCCCTTTTGACCCAGCTCCTAGAGAAACGGAAATAAAAACTAAAATAAACAAATGGGACCTAATGAAACTTAAAAGCTTTTGTACAGCAAAGGAAACAATAAACAAGACCACAGGACAACCCTCAGAATGGGAGAAAATATTTGCAAATGAAGCAACTGACAAAGGATTAATCTCCAAAATTTACAAGCAGCTCATGCAGCTCAATAACAGAAAAACAAAAAACCCAATCCAAAAATGGGCAGAAGACCTAAATAAACATTTCTCCAAAGAAGATATACAGATTGCCAACAGACACATGAAAGAATGCTCAATATCATTAATCATTAGAGAAATGCAAATCAAAACTACAATGAGATATCATCTCACACCGGTCAGAATGGCCATCATCAAAAATCTAGAAACAATACATGCTGGAGAGGGTGTGGAGAAAAGGGAACACTCTTGCACTGTTGGTGGGAATGTAAATTGATACAGCTGTTATGGAGAACAGTATGGATGTTCCATAAAAAACTAAAAATAGAAGTACCATACGAACCAGCAATCCCACTACTGGGCATATACCCTGAGAAAACCATAATTCAAAAAGAGTCATGTACAAAATGTTCATTGCAGCTCTATTTACAATAGCCAGGACATGGAAGCAACCTAAGTGTCCATCATCAGATGAATGGATAAAGAAGATGTGGCACATATATACAATGGAATATTAGTCATAAAAAAAACGAAATGGAGTTATTTGTAGTGAGGTGGTTGGAGTTAGAATCGGTCATACAGAGTGAAGTTAAGTCTGAAATAGAAAAACAAATACAGTATGCTAACACATATATATGGAATCTTAGGAAAAAAAAAAAAAAAAAAGGACATGAAGAACCTAGTGGCCAGACTGGAATAAAGACACAGACCTACTAGAGAATGGACTTGAGGATATGGGGAGCGGTAAGGGCAAGATGTGACAAAGTGAGAGAGTGACATGGACATATATACACTACCAAACTTAAAATAGATAGCTAGTGGGAAGCAAGCGCATAGCACAGGGAGATCAGCTCGGTGCTTTCTGACCACCTAGATGGGTGGGATAAGGAGGGTGGGAGGGAGGAAGATGCAAAAGGGAAGAGATATGGGAACATATGTATATGTATAACTAATTTTTATAAAGCTGAAACTAACACACCATTGTAAAGCAATTATACTCCATTAAAGATGTTAAAAAAAAGATTGTGTTTGTTAAATGAATGATTGTTATTGAATAAAATGTAAATCTACATTAATCACTAATTTAATGTAATATTTTTTCTTAAAGGTAATGAGAAGAATTTTGGACAACAGTTTCTTCATTTATTTCTTGTGGAAGGAAAGCCCACAGTTAAATATGGATGTGGAAGTTCTCAAAATATCTTGACTCTTTCTGCTAATTACAGCATTAACAGAAATGCATTGATCCCTATAACAATACGGTAAGTACCCCATAGTAGTTCCTTGAACTATAGTGCTGAGCCTTATTTTTTAAACGTTTTTTACATGTGTAATAGCCACCTAAATACAGAAAGAAAGAAAAAAAGGTCTCTCTGAAAATTGTTTTCCGAATCGTTTTTTTTTTTCATTTTAGTGAAATAAACTACAAATTTGATACCATCCATTATCAATCAAATTTTAGACAAAATGAATGAATTTCTCTGAAAATATTTTGAAGCAAATAAATAGATTAAAGAATTGGGTAGTTCAGCTGAAATTAAGATCTAGTTCAATTGTTCAACAAAATATCTATTGAGTGAAAAGAGCACTGCTCTTAGGAAATGGAGGGGGGGAAATGTCATTAGCACAGAACAGAAAAAAGAAAATTCAGTAGAAAAAAATCGCATATTAAATGGAAATGTCTCTCTGGAGCATATAAAATTTTGGAAGGCAGTCTTGAAATTAATTCATGCTTCAAAATTAGGAAATCCCAAAAAGAGAAATGGCTAAATATGATGATCACATCCCAAGGGCACTACTGAACAAAATTTACATGTAGCAGCCAAGAATTTAAAATTGCTCATCAGTATAGCAGTCTAGTGATAATGTTCTCCAAAGTTACTCTTTGTCAGTTAAAAATAACATTTTGTGTCTGACTTTATGTATTAGATGACATTTGGATAAGTTGGTCTGATCATCTGGAATCTTGGCTGACCTATGAAGGTTATATAAATCGAATAATCTTTCCCAGGGTCTGCATCAATCTGAAAATAAAATCAAAGAAACTGACCCCAATCTGAAAATGGAAAATACGTACAGGCAGGAACAGTATCTTACTCATCTTTAATGTACTTAGTAGGGCATCTGACAGATTCTCATAAATGTCTGAATGAATGAAGAAATGAGAGTGTCTGGGCTGGGAAATTCAGCTGGTTATGACTAGAAGGCAATGAAATTACCCTAAGGTAATGAAATTGTTATTCATAAATTAGGCATACCCTTTTGGAACACTGAGTTATGTACAGAAAAAAACAAACTTTGAGAGCAATGGACTTAACTCCAATTTCAATCATTTCTCTTACAAAGGCATGATGTTGATCACAGAAAAGGAGCCCAATGAGAAGGTGAATAACTTAAAACCAATTTAAAAGGCATTTTTTGATAACCTCATCACTTTAAACAATGTCATCATTTTATACAAACAGTCTATTACATATGAAGTAATTTCTATTTTTGGTCAAACTTTCTTGAAGGACTGATTTCATGTTTTGCCTTTAACGAAAGAGGACCTAGTCAGGCAGTCCTCAAACAAACCCCTCAAATCCTTAGGTAGCCTCAAGCTGAAAGCATCCTGTAAAAAATTACTGACACTTTTATTAAAACTGAAAACAAAGGACTTTGGATTAATTTTATCCAAAATTTAGAAAGTGAAATACATCCATCTTTACTGATGCAAAAATGTAATTCTGATTTGTCTTGTCAGCAATATCCTACAAGACCTCAGGATGACAATAGTTTGCATTAAAGGCTGACCCTAGAACTATATTATATATGATACATTATATTATACATTACATATTATATTACTTAAATTATTTAAATTTATATAATTTTAAAACATTCTATATATTTAAATTATTTAAATTTATATGATTTATATAATTTTAAAACATTATATTAATTTAAATAAATTAGTTAAAATAAATTAACTACAACTTAATTTTAGAAAAGTTGAGTGCCCACTTGCTCTCTCAATATTTCTTAATTTTTCTCATTTTTCTTTCTGTTTCTTCTGTGGTTTTTTCCCTGTTTTTAATTTTATTTATTCATGTAACAAATTTTTTTTAAATATTTGTAGTACTATACTAAGCTCCTGGAATTCAATGTTAAGCCAAAACAGACAAAATCCTAATTCTTATATAAAGTTTAGTGAGGCAGATTGCCAAATAGTCACACTAAGGAGGAAATATCAATAATTAAAATTTGAGATGTGTGGGAAATTTTTAAAAAATGGTGCAAGGAAAACAAATTACAAAGTAGCCTGGCCTAGGATAAAGAGTCAAAGGAAGCTCTCTGAAAAATGGGTAGAGGTGATGAACTAGGTAAAAACAAACTAGCAGAAACAGTCAAAGCATTGGTGTAGGAGTTCCAGGCAGTGAAAAGAGTATGAGGAAAGAGCCTTTGGTGGAAAGAGCCACAGTATATTAAGGGATCCAACAGACCAACTGTGTATGGAACAGAGGAGCAGAGGAGGATGGCTGAGGATTGGAAAGTGAAGACTGAGGGTCCACCAGATGGCAAACACTGTAGGGCCCTATAGCTGGCTTAAAGAGTGATTGAAGGGGGCCACTTAGCTGTCTGTTATATGTCCAAATAAGACATATGGTGGCTTGGGCTAGGCTGGTGTCATATAAAAATTGACAGATTAAAAAAATAATTAAGGTTGGTGGCCAAGATGGCAAAGTGGGAAAACTCTGAGCTCACCTCCTCCCATGAGCACAGAAAAATTCAGCTAATTACAAAACAACTATTGATCAGAAAGACCAAAAGACTAGCAGAAAAAATCTTCTACAGCTAAAGATTTAAAGAACCACAAGGCAATGGGTTGGAGGGGCTGAGTCACGATATAGTCGACACCCATTCCCATGTGTGGGTGACCCACAAACAGGAGGATAGTCACAATTGTAGAGGTTCTCCCCAAGGAACAAGGGGTCTGAGCCCCACATCAGGCTCCCCAGTCCAGGAGTCCTGCACCAGGAAGATGAGCCATAGGAACATTGGCTTTGAAGACCAGCAAGGCTTGCATATAAGAGAGCCAGAGAGCTGTGGAAGATAGACTCCATTCTTAAAGGTGTAAACAAAATCTCACACACTCCAAGACCCAGGGCAGAAGAAGTGATTTGAGACAAGCCTGGGTCAGACCCACATGCTGATCTTGCAGAGCTTCCTGGAGAGGCAGGAGGAGACTGTTTCTCACCCTGGGGACATAGACACTGGTGGCAGCCATATTAGGGAGCTCGTTCTACCATAAGGACACTGATGCTAGCAAGCACCATTTTGGAATCCTCTCTCTAGCTTATTAGTGCCAGGACCCAGACTGGCCCACCAGCCAGCTGGCACCAGTACTAGGATGTTTCAGGCCAAGGAGTTGGCCTGGCAGGGACACAGAACCACCCACAAGCAGGCTGGCTGCCTTAGACCTGCTGAGGCTAGCCTCTCCAGGACCCAACCCCATGCACCAGCAGGCCAGCACCAGCTCTGGGACACCATGGACCCCTAAGCCAGTTGCTCTGGGATCTGGCCCCATCCCCCAGGGGGCTGACACAAGCTATGGGACACCCCAAACCCCACAGCCACTCATGTTAGGAGCCAGCCTCTCACACCAGCTCTCAAAGGAGTAACAAACAACACCACAAATATACAAAGGATTATAAGAGAGTACTATGAACAATTATACACCAAACAAATGGACAACTTAGAAAAACTGAATAAATTCACAGAAACAAACAATCTCTCACAGTTGAATCAGGAAGAAATAAAAAATATGAACAGACCAATTACTAGTAATTAAATTTAATCACTAATTAAAAACCTCCGACCTTAAATGTAAATGGATTAAATGGTCCCACCAAAAGACACAGACTGGCTGAATGGATACAAAAACAAGACCTGTATATATGCTATCTATAAGAGACCCACTTCAGACTTAGGGACACATACAGACTGAAAGTGAGCAGATGGAAAAAGATATTCCATGCAAATGGAAATCAAAGGAAAGCTGGAGTAGCAATTCTCATATCAGACAAAATAGACTTTAAAATAAAGACTATTACAAGAGACAAAGAAGGACACTATATAATGATCAAGAGATTGATCCAAGAAGAAGATATAACAATTATAAATATTTATGCACCCAACATAGGAGCACCTCAATACATAATGCAAATACTAACAGCCATAAAAGGGGAAATTGACAGTAACACAATCATAGTAGGGGACTTTAACACCCCACTTTCACCAATGGACAGATCATCCAAAATGAAAATAAATAAGGAAACACAAGATTTAAATGATACATTAAACAAGATGGACTTAATTGATATTTATACGACATTCCACCCAAAAACAACAGACTACACATTTTTCTCAAGTGCTCATGGAATATTCTCCAGGATAGATCATATCTTGGGTGACAAATCAAGCCTCGGTAAATTTAAGAAAATTAAAATCATATCAAGTATCTTTTCCGACCACAATGCTATGAGACTAGATATCAATTACAGGAAAAGATCTGTAAAAAATACAAACACATGGAGGCTACACAATACACTACTTAATAACGAAGTGATCACTGAAGAAATCAAAGGGGAAATCAAAAAATACCTAGAAACAAATGACAATGGAGACACGACGACCCAAAACCTATGGGATGCAGCAAAAGCAGTTCTAAGAGGAAAGTTTATAGCAATACAAGCCTACCTCAGAAACAGGAAACATCTCAAATAAGCAACCTAACCTTGCATCTAAAGCAATTAGAGAAGGAAGAACACAAAAACCCCAAAGTTAGCAGAAGGAAAGAAATCGTAAAGATCAGATCTGAAATAAATGAAAAAGAAATGAAGGAACCAATAGCAAAGATCAATAAAACTAAAAGTTGGTTCTTTGAGAAGATAAACAAAATTGATAAACCATTAGCCAGACTCATCAAGAGAAAAAGGGAGAAGACTCAAATCAATACAATTAGAAATGAAAAAGGAGAAGTAACAACTGACACTGCAGAAATACAAACTATCATGAGAGATTACTACAAGCAACTCTATGCCAATAAAATGGACAACCTGGAAGAAATGGACAAATTCTTAGAAATGCACAAACTGCCGAGACTGAACCAGGAAGAAATAGAAAATATGAACAGACCAATGACAAGCACTGAAATTGAAACTGTGATTAAAAATCTTCCAACAAACAAAAGCCCAGGACCAGATGGCTTCACAGGCGAATTCTATCAAACATTTAGAGAAGAGCTAACACCTATCCTTCTCAAACTCTTCCAAAATATTGCAGAGGGAGGAACACTACCCAACTCATTCTATGAGGCCACCATCACCCTGATACCAAAACCAGACAAAGATGTCACAAAGAAAGAAAACTACAGGCCAATATTCCTGATGAACATAGATGCAAAAATCCTCAACAAAATACTAGCAAACAGAATCCAACAGCACATTAAAAGGGTCATACACCATGATCAAGTGGGGTTTATTCCAGGAATGCAAGCATTCTTCAATATACACAAATCAATCAACGTGATACACCATATTAACAAACTGAAGGAGAAAAACCATATGATCATCTCAATAGATGCAGAGAAAGCTTTTGACAAAATTCAACACCCATTTATGATAAAAGCCCTGCAGAAAGTAGGCATAGATGGAATTTTCCTCAACATAATAAAGGCCATATATGACAAACCCACAGCCAACACCATCCTCAATGGTGAAAAACTGAAACCATTTCCACTAAGATCAGGAACAAGACAAAGTTGCCCACTCTCACCACTATTACTCAACATAGTTTTGGAAGTTTTAGCCACAGCAATCAGAGAAGAAAAAGAAATAAAAGCAATCCAAATTGGAAAAGAAGAAGTAAAGCTGTCACTGTTTGCAGATAACATGATACTATACATAGAGAATAATATAGATGCTACCAGAAAACTCCTAGAGCTAATCAATGAATTTGGTAAAGTAGCAGGACACAAAATTAATGCATAGAAATCTCTTGCATTCCTATACACTAATGATGAAAAATCCGAGAGTGAAATTAAGAAAACACTCCCATTTACCACTGCAACAAAAAGAATAAAATATCTAGGAATAAACCTACCTAAGGACACAAAAGAACTGTATGCAGAAAATTATAAGACACTGATGAAAGAAATTAAAGATGATACAAATAGATAGAGAGATATACCATGTTCTTGGATTGGAAGAATCAACATTGTGAAAATGACTCTACTACCCAAAGCAATCTACAGATTCAATGTAATCCTTATCAAACTACCACTGGCATTTTCACAGAACTAGAAAAAAAAAATTTCACTATTTGTATGGAAACACAAAAGACCCCGAATAGCCAAAGAAATCTTTTTTTTTTTAAAGAAATTCACGTTCTTTTATTAATTTATTAATTTATTTATGACTGTGTTGGGTCTTCGTTTCTCTGTGAGGGCTTTCTCTAATTGTGGCAAGTGGGGACCACTCTTCATCGCGGTGCATGGGCCTCTCACCATCGCGGCCTCTCTTGTTGCGGAGCACAGGCTCCAGACGCTCAGGCTCAGTAGTTGTGGCTCACGGGCCCAGTTGCTCCATGGCATGTGGGATCTTCCCAGACCAGGGCTCGAATCCGTGTCCCCTGCATTGGCAGGCAGATTCTCAACCACTGCGCCACCAGGGAAGCCCGCCAAAGCAATCTTGAGAACGAAAAATGGAGCTGGAGGAATCAGGCTCCCTGACTTCAGACTATACTACAAAGCTACAGTAATCAAGACAGTTTGGTACTGGCACAAAAACAGAAACATAGATCAATAGAACAGGATAGAAAGCCCAGAGATTAACCCACGCACATATGGTCACCTTATCTTCGATAAAGGAGGCAAGCATATACAGTGGAGAAAAGACAGTCGCTTCAGTAAGTGGTGCTGGGAAAACTGGACAGGTACATGTAAAAGTATGAAATTAGAACACTCCCTAACACCATACACAAAAATAAACTCAAAATGGATTAAAGACCTAAATGTAAGGCCAGACACTATCAAACTCTTAGAGGAAAACATCGGCAGAACACTCTATGACATAAGTCAAAGCAAGATCCTTTTTGACCCAGCTCCTAGAGAAATGGAAATAAAAACAAAAATAAACAAATGGGACCTAATGAAACTTAAAAGCTTTTGCACAGCAAAGGAAACCATAAACAAGACCACAAGACAACCCTCAGAATGGGAGAAAATATTTGCAAATGAAGCAACTGACAAAGGAATAATCTCCAAAATTTACAAGCAGCTCATGCAGCTCAATAACAGAAAAACAAGCAACCCAATCCAAAAATGGGCAGAAGACCTAAATAAACATTTCTCCAAAGAAGATATACCGATTGCCAACAAACACATGAAAGAATGCTCAACATCATTAATCATTAGAGAAATGCAAATCAAAACTACAATGAGATATCATCTCACACCGGTCAGAATGGCCATCATCAAAAAATCTAGAAACAATACATGCTGGAGAGGGTGTGGAGAAAAGGGAATCCTCTTGCACTGTTGGTGGGAATGTAAATTGATACAGCCGTTATGGAGAACAGTATGGATGTTCCTTAAAAAACTAAAAATAGAAGTACCATATGACCCAGCAATCCCACTACTGGGCATATACCCTGAGAAAACCATAATTCAAAAAGAGTCATGTACCAAAATGTTCATTGCAGCTCTATTTACAATAGCCAGGACATGGTAGCAACCTAAGTGTCTATCAACAGATGAATGGATAAAGAGGATGTGGCACATATATACAATGGAATATTACTCAACCATAAAAAGAAATGAAATGGAGTTATTTGTAGTGAGGTGGATGGAGTTAGAGTCTGTCATACAGAGTGAAGTAAGTCAGAAAGAGAAAAACAAATACAGTATGTTAACACATATATATGGAAAGTAAAGAATAAAAAAAAAAGGTCACGAAGAACCTAGTGGCAAGATTGGAATAAAGACACAGACCTACTAGAGAATGGACTTGAGGATATTTGGAGGGGGAAGGGTAAGATGTGACAAAGTGAGAGAGTGGCATGGACATATATACACTACCAAACATAAAATAGATAGCTAGTGAGAAGCAGCTGCAGATCTGCTCTGTGCTTTGTGACCACATAGAGGGGTGGGATAGGGAGGGTGAGGGGGAGGGAGATGCAAGAGGGAAGAGATATGGGAACATATCTATATGTATAACTGATTCACTTTGTTATAAAGCAGATACTAACACACCATTGTAAAGCAATTATACTCCAATAAAGATGTTTAAAAAAGTAAATACATAAAAGTAAAGGAATACCAAGAAACCCATGATCAAATCTTTGTTTCTTCTAGGCACTCAGTAAATAGTAATTAAATTTCATTGTAATTGAATTGAAATAATCTTAATGGCACGTCATTAAGTGCCTCAGATTAAGTTCTATATTTATCACTGTGTCCCTGTGTCCGTTTAATCCTGGGTCTGCTCTCAGAGATTTAGAAATATTATGACCCAAGGATCATTCTCTTCACTTTCCCTTCCTACCGCATATTACCTTTATTTCAATGGAAATGCATACTTGTAGTAACATCTCCTCCTTACTTTTAGCAGACCAAATGTTACCCTGACCCCATTTAATTAAAGATAATTTTGAGATAATATAAAATTTCCCTTTATCCCAAACATAGTTGGTAGCTCTTAAGGTCCTATGATGATGGTCCCATGACCATGGGGGGAAATGGATTATATTAATATTTCAATTAAACATTTCCACTGAACTTTAGAATCTAATAATACCATTAGAGTTATACCTAGTTCCTTGTTAAAAATTTTAAAATATTTATCATCCTGTTTTAAATATTACTTTTGTTTCCAAGAGAGAGTAGGGCCAAATAAAGATAAAAAAAAAAAAAAAAAAAACCTCCCAACAAACCGGATTCCAGGACTAGACAGCTTCACAGGTAAATTCTGCCAAACATTTAAAGAAGGTTTAATGCCTATCCTCATCTTCTTCCAAAAAATTGAAGAAGGAAGAATGTTTCCAAACTCGTTATACAAGGCCAGCATCACCCTGATACCAAAATCAGACAAAGACAACACAAAAAAGAAAATTACAAGCCAATATCACTGATGAAAATAGACGAAAAATCCTCAACAAAATACTAGGAAACCAAATTCAACAGTATATTAAAAGGACCATATACCACAATCAAGTGGGATATATCCCAAAGATATAAGAATGGTTCAGTACTTGCAAATTAGTCAATGTGATGCACCACATTAACAAATTGAAGGTTAAAATTATATGATCATCTTAATAAATGCAGAAAAAGTTTTTGACAAAATTATACATCTATTTGTGATAAAATTCTCAACAAGGTAGGTATAGAGGGACTATACCTTGATATCATAAAAGCCATATATGAAAAATCCACAGCTAACATTATACTCAATGGTGAAAAGCTGAAAGCATTTCCTCTAAGATCAAGACAAAGACAAGAATGCCCACACTCACCACTTTTATTCAACATAGTATTGGAAGTTCTAGCCAAAGCAATCAGACAAGAAAAATAAATAAAAGCAATCCAAATTAGAAACAAAGAATTAAAACTGTCACTGTTTGCAGATGGCATGATACTATAAATAGAAAATCCTAAAGACACCACCAAAAAACCAACTAGAACCCATCAACGAATTATGTAAAGTTGCAGGATACAAAATTAATACACAGAAATCTGTTGCACTTCTATACACTAATAAAAAACTACAGAAAGAGAAATTAAGAAACAATCACACTTAAACAATCGTAAGAAAAAGGATAAAACACCTAAAAATAAATCTAACTAAGGAGATAAAAGAACTGTACCTGGAAAACTACACGACACTGATGAAAGAAATTGAAGATGATACAAACAGATGGAAAGATACACTGTGTCCATGGGTTGGAAGAATTAATATTGTTAAAATCACAATACTACCCAAGGCAATCTAAAGGTTCAATGCATTTCCTGTCAAAACACCAATGGCAGTGCATATAAATCCATGCCACTCTCTCACTTCATCCCAGCTTCCCCTTCCCCTTCCCTGTGTCTTCAAGTCCATTCTCTATGTCTGCGTCTTTATTCCTCTCCTGCCCCTACGTTCTTCAGAACCATTTTTTTTTTTTTTAGATTCCATATATATGTGATAGGGAGGGTGGGAGGGAGACACAAGAGGGAGGAGATATGGGGATATATGTATATGTATAGGTGATTCACTTTGTTATAAAGCAGAAATTAACACACCATTGTAAAACAATTATACTCCAATAAAGATGTTTAAAAAAAAAAGTTAACTCATTAAATGCATTAAAAATAATGGCATTTATCATAGAACTAGAACAAAGAACTCTAAAATGTGTGTGGAAACATGAAAGACTCCAAATAGCCAAAAAAATCTTGAGAAAAAAGAACAAAGCTGGAAGTATCATACTGCATGATTTCAAACTTGTAGTAACAAAGCTACTAAAATCAAAACAGTATGGTGTTGGCACCAAAAAAAACCCAAAAAAACAAAAAACAAAATCAATGGAACAGAATAGAGAGCCCAGAAATGAACCCAGGCTTACCTGGTTATTTAATCTACAACAAAAGAGACAAAAACATGCAACAAGGAAAAGAACCTCCCTTTAATAAATGGTGTTGGGAAAACTGGACAGCTACAGGCAAAAGAATCAAACTAGACTACTCTTTCACACCATATACAAAAATATATCCAAAATGGATAAGACCTAAAACTATAAAACGGCTAAAAAAACATAAGCAGTACACTCGTTGACATAGGTCTCAGTAATAATTTTTTTAGGTTAGGTATCCTCAGGCAAAGGAAACAAAAGCAAAAATAAATAAATGAGACTGCATTAAACTAAAATGTTTTTACACAATGAAGGAGATTATCAACAAAATGAAAAGGCCACCGACTGAATAGGAAAAAATATTTGCAAATGATGTATCCAATAAGGGGTTAATATCCAAAATATACAAAGAACTTATAAAACTCAACATCAAAAAAACAAGCAATCTGATTAAAAAATGGGCAGAGTATCTGAATAGACATTTTTCCAAAGCAGACATACAGATGGCCAACAATCACGTGAAAAGATGCTAAACGTCACTAATCCTCAGGAATTTGCAAACCAAAACCACAATGAGATATCATCCCACACCTGTCAGAATGGCTATTATCAAAAAGACAACAAATATCACACACACACACACACACACACACACACACACACACACATGAACATACACACAATGGAATAGTACTCAGCCATAAAAAAAAGAATGAAATTCTGCCATTTGCAGCAACACACTTGGGCCTACAGGGTATTATGCTAAGTGAAATAAGACAGACAGGGAAAGACAAACACTGTATAATTTCACTTATATGTGGAATCTACAAAACAAAACAAATGAGCAAACATAACAAAATCGAATCAGAGTCATAGATACAGAGAACAAACAGTAGGTTGCCAGAAGGAAGAATGGTGGGGGTAGGATAGAAATAGGTGAGGGAGATTAAGAGGTACAAACTTCAAGTTGCAAAATAAATGACTCATGAGTATGAAATGTACAGTGTGGGGAATATAGTCAATAATTTGTGGTTTCCAGAGGCAAGGTATGGGGGAGAGGAATTGGATGAAGGCAGTCAAAAGGTACAAACTTTCAGTTGTAAGATAAATAAATACTAGGGAAGTAATGTACAGCATGATAAATATGATTAGCACTGCTGTATGTTATATATGAAAGTTGTTAAGAGATTAAATCCTGAGTTCTCATCACAAAGAAAAATTTTTTCAATTTATTTAATTTTGTATCTATACAAGATGATGAATGTTCACTAAACTTATTGAGATAATCATTTCATATTGTATGTAAGTCAAATCATTATGCTGTACACCTTAAACATACAGTGCTATGTGCCAGTCAGATTTCAATGAACCTGAAAAAAAAAAAAACTAATTAGGAGTAAAATTGACTGATTAATACCAGAAGTGAAAGGAGAGGTATCAAAAATGAATACTCATCTTCTGATGTGCAACTAGATAGATTTTAGCAAACAATGCAAGGAAAGCATTTTTCATAGAGAAGATTGCGAATGAGTTCAGGCTTGAGCATTGATGAGATTAGGTGCCTTTGGTACATCAAAGTGGAGTTTTCAAGTTGAATCTATGGATGTAACACTCAGAAGAGAGGTCTGGATGGGAAATATAATTTATGAGTCATCAACATGCAGGTGGTAATTGAAACCATGAGTATGGATGAGCGTATAGGGTGAGTTGAAAAAATTGCCTGGTACTGAGTGTTGAGGAGCTGACGTTCGATGTCTGAGTAGAGGAATATGACATTATAAAAAGTATGAGAAGGAGTAACCAGAGGAGTAGGAGGCAAACAAAAGAAGTGGAGTCAGGGAAAGCAGAGGAAAGGTTTATCAAATGCTCTGATAGTCCATTGGACAGTCCACATGATTCCATGCCCTGAAGGCATCATTCCAGGAGGATAGAGTAAGAAGCCAGATTGGAGGAAATTGAAATAACCAGTGTAGACAACTTTCAAGAATTTTACTGTGAAATGTAAAAAGAAGTAAGGTGAGATCTAGAGAGAGGTGAAGGGTCAAGAGGAAAAAAATATAAGATTAAAGAGACTTAAGCATGTTTAATTGTCGATTGGAATTATTAGTTGAGTGGAAGGTGTTAATACACAGAAAAATAAGTAGTTGAGAACAGCAAGTCCCTTAGAAGTTTGGAGTCAGGAGATACAATACACATGAGTAAAGATTCCTGGCAGAGGGGAGAGAAAATGGAGAAAGACTTAGACATTGAGGCTTCTGATTTCCATCTTCCCGTAAATACTTTGGCCTGTGACTGCCTTGCTTTACCTCCATTTATCTAGTTGTATTTGTTCATGTCTCCTCACTGTCTTGTGTGCTCCACTCTTATCTCTCCATCCTTAACCAGGCATAATTTGGAATTAAAATTTTAAATTCTCACTAACAGAACTCTTTCTATGCAAAATCAGAACAGACATCTCCCTAAAAAGCATGGGAATTAGGTTCCTTTTTCATAATATGAATGTTGATGGAATTTTTATTCCATATTTAAGGGTTCTTGACAATAAAATACCATAGCATAATTGATAAGAACTTATTTTCAAAACTTAATGGAATGAGCTCTAAGGTAAACATGTAAAAGATGGCTTTGATTTTTATTTTGTTATGTCAGTACTTCCTCCTACTAAATCTGCATTATAAGAGATGAAAGGAGATGGCAGGGTAGAACAAACTTGAATAAGCCACCTGTAGTGATTGAAGTCAATTCAGTATCAAGATAGAAGTTCTTCTTAAATGAAATGGAGCAGAGATCACAGTTCTAGAGATACATTGTAATTCATACTCATGCACAGTTTTTCTTTCATTTCAACAAATTTTGAAAGGGATCACATAGAGAGAATATTGGTTTTCACAAGGGTTATTCTCCATTGGGGAAGTTCAGAAAAATTGTCTTACTATATATATTTTTTCTAAAGTTTCTAAAGTTTAAATTTTTCTAGTACCTTTTGTGTCTGTCATATACAAAAGCTAACGCGTTATTCATTACTTTTTTTCCCTAAAGAACCCCTATGTCCTTTCCTCTAGGGAATTTACTGTGTTATCTGCATGTTTTAAAGCCACATAGCCTCTTCTACCTTCCTTAGTTCCCGCCATCCCAAACGCCTGACAACATTCTCTCAAAGATTTATCTAGAGGTATAAAGTCATCTGTGTATATCTAAGGCACACTCTAATATATAATAATTCATTTTGGTTAACACACTTTTAGGGTAGCCAAAGCCAAGTGGATGTTGGCCAAGAATTCCATGACTGCCAGAACTACATATCCCTGTCAGCCACTTCTTAGTATAGCAGGTCAGTGTAAAGGAATTCATGCTTGGTTTAAGACCAATTGATCAGAGGCTGGAAAAGTTTCTGTAGTTGGATAGCAATAACCTCAGTACTTGTGAAAATTCAAACAAACAACAAGTAAAACCATTGCAAGCATTTTCATCACATTACTCTCCTAGATATTTGGTACAGAAAACAAAGTAAATTAATAAAAACTGCTGATGAGTTTTATAAATGGACTGATTTTTACCTCTTGTTTGATCTTATTAATTTCTATGAGATAAAAACCTCATACAGATAGATGTATATCTGTGTGTGTGTGTGTGTGTGTGTGTGTGTATCTGGGCAAATTACTTTTTATTTATTTTATTAGCTCATTTCCCACAGTTGTTTGATCAAGAAAGTAGATAAAAAATTTATTATAATGCAAAACCAACATTAACCTCAAAAGAATGGGAAGTAAAAAGGATTCTGAGTAGGATTGATTTCAGCTATATCAAATGAAGAGATTTACTAGCATATAATTTATGAAAAATAAGAAAGGAACAAACAACAACTTCTCATAATACCAGTATTTAATCATCAAACGCCTTTCAGACAACTTTGCTCAAAATCAGACTGCAGTGCTTTGCCATTTTCCCACATAAATTTTCTGTATTATAACTCAGCTGGTATTGACCTCTAACTCCATACAGAGAATGAGCAGAGGGCCACCCAAGTTCATGTAAGAAGAAAGAATATTCATAATGTATTGTCAGCTATAATTTTGAGTATAACTCAAAATGTCCTTTATGTTTCTGATTTTCTAAAATATGCAAAACTTTTTCACATGTTTCTGATAGTTAATATTATACAAACTAAGGATTGCATGCCTTTAGTCTTAGAGCCAAGAAACTATGAAATAGTGAGAACCTTCACTTCTTGAAACAGATGGTGACTGTTGAACTGTGCTAAATCTATAAGATATTAGATTTATTGATAAACATTGCCATGTCTATATGGAAAGTTTGGTAAGCTTTTTATCTTAAAAAGGCCAAACTTCATCACTTCAATATTAATTTCTTTATCTTTTCCATCAACTTCTCCATATGGTATTTCTTAGAGGAAATATAGAAAAACTGGAACTTAATACGGGAAATACACCATAATACTTTATTATTATATTACATTAAGTACATGAATACATAAACTTTGCTCTTGCTCTTTTATCCATACATAACACATTAATCATACATAATATGTCGATCCATACATAACATACATCAATACAAGCTGGACAGCAAGTTATAATGCAGTTTATTTGTATTTAATTGTGAACATCGACTGTAAAATGAAAATTTCTTCCATTAAGTAAGTTTAAGAAAATCTTTAAAGGATGTCTGTGAGTCTAGGAGTTGGTGAAAGAGGATTAAGATTATTGCATAGGCTCTTCTGTTAACATTCACATGTATCTTGAGAAACAAGGATGTTAAGTATTAGTTTGGTCCTTGGTGATGCAAAAAGAGAGCTTTCTAAGCAAAGATATCATAATTTGAATGTGAGCCTGAGTCTTCACAGTATGTTCACTGAATATGTCAGTAGATTTGCTTAGTCTATATAAATTTAGTTTAATATAAAAGATTTCAAGTGATTGTTTGACTATGTAATCAGATTTGTTCTTCTTAATTGTACAATTCAGTTCAAATTATCCAAATGAAATGGCTATTAGCAAAGTTACAACAGTGAAGACTCAGGCCCACATCTCCTCATCTTTGGTGTGTCAAGATACCAAGACAGACCAGGGAACTGGTTGACCCCCAAGTCCTGATAGCAGCGCAAAGGCTCCACAGAGGAGGAATGGAGATGCAGTTGGCAAGTACATCTATAACACGGAGTAGGAAATGAACTGAATTTTGAAGAAAGATTAGGAATTTACCAGGGGGGCAGCAGATGGAAAAGGATCAGCAATGACATCACAGTGTAGAGTAACACCGTCGCTCATGTGGAAATTGTATGGAGATGAGGTATAATGAGGACATAAAGTTCAAGGTGCCAGTATGTTTACCTCTTCAGCAAATTGTCATCAAACATCGTAATTTCCAATGCAGAGAACCACAATAAATTAAAATAAAACGCAGGAAATTCTTTTGAGGATTAGCAATGTACACTGAGGAAGGCTTCACACTCTCTTCATCCTTTACTGTCAGTGGTAGATTTCTCCGACTGTTAGAAAGGGTTACTGAAGAAGTTTGAATTACTCTTGTGTGGTGGCAGACTGTAGAGCAAAATAGACTTCAAGCCCTAAAAGCCTTCCGCCTGTGTAATTCTAAAATGTGTCTTCTCTATCATTGTTAGGACAAGATTATATAAGAAAGTAAGAGGAAGCAAATGAAGACTTAGGGACAAACTGAATATAGGAATTTAGGCAGAAAAGCAATAATTAATAGTGTAAGAAAACACTTTGCTACATAGGGCAGTTAAATATAGGGATTTAACATGTTGAAAAACAAGATTCATGAGGAAATGTTGAGGGATTGTTTGTCATTAAGTGAAGGAGCTGTGATTAAAGATATGGATTCATACTGCACCTGTTTTCCAACCCACATCTGTGGGTCCTGTGCTCTGATTGGCACCTATCACCGTGGTTAAGAGAGTATTTGATTACTGCCTTAAAACAACTACCAGGAAACATATTTTACCTTGAAAATTCTTTAAATCCTATTCGTAGTGGTAGGACTCAATCTTTAACAACATATTTATCTTAATTAACTTCTTTAAAACAATTCTCACAGAGTGGACTAAAAATATAGACAATCTTATTTATTTTTAAAAATGGCCAGCCACCTAGCTTCCTAATACAGCTAAAGAAAACTACACCAGCTTCCTCCTCAACAAATTGCCCATGACTTCATCAACACACTAAATAAAAGAAGATATATATTGAGTTAAAATGTGTCACAGTTTAAAACCTGTGAACTCTGTTCCACCAAACACAGACTCATTTAAGTTTGTATTAGTTTAAGACTTTTGAAGAGATTTACTAAAATTTTTAAATCGAAAGCTGGTTTCATAGCTAGGCACTGGTACTGGAGCCAAAGTGTTTCAACTCTATAAATATAACACAATGACTCAATATTTCTTCAGATAATTTATTCTAGTGTCATCATGAGACACAGTAAATTCCTGTTTTACGGTATTTGATACCAAATTCTCTCCTGGTCCCTCCTACTTTTTTTTTTAACATCTTTATTGCAGTATAATTGCTTTACAGTTGTGTGTTAGTTTCTGCTTTATAACAAAGTGAATCAGTTATACATATACATACATCCCCATATCTCTTCCCTCTTGCGTCTCCCTCCCTCCCACCCATCTCTTCAGAAAGCACCGAGCTGACCTCCCTGTGCTATACGGCTGCTTCCCACTAGTTATCTATTTTACGTTTGGTAGTGTATATATGTCCATGCCACTCTCTCACTTTGTCCCAGGTTACACTTCCCAATCCCCATATCCTCAAGTCCATTCTCTAGTAGGTCTGCGTCTTTATTCCCATCTTGCCCTTACGTTCTTCATGACCATTTTTTTCTTTTTTAGCTTCCATATATATGTGTTAGCATACGGTATTTGTTTTTCTCTTTCTGACTTACTTCACTCTGTATGACAGACTCTAGGTCCATCCACCTCACTACAAATAACTCAGTTTCCTTTCTATTTATGGTTGAGTAATATTCCATTGTATATATGTGCCACATCTTCTTTATCCATTCATCTGTCAGTAGACACATAGGTTGCTTCCATGTCCTGGCTATTGTAAATAGTGCTGGAATGAACATTGTGGTACATGACTCTTTTTGAACTATGGTTTTCTCAGGATATATGTCCAATAGTGGGATTGCTGGGTCGTATGGTAGTTCTATTTTTAGTTATTTAAGGAACCTCCATACTGTTCTCCATAGTGGCTGTATCAGTTTACATTCCCACCAACAGTGCGACAGGGTTCCCTTTTCTCCACACCCTCTCCAGCATTTATTGTTGGTAGATTCTTGATGATGGCCATTCTGAACAGTGTGAGATGATATCTGATTGTAGTTTTGATTTGCATTTCTCTAATGATTAATGATGTTGAGCATTCTTTCATGTGTTTGTTGGTAATCTGTATATCTTCTTTGGAGAAATGTCTATTTAGGTCTTCTGCCCATTTTTGAATTGGGTTGTTTATTTTTTTGATATTGAGCTGCATGAGCTGCTTGTAAAGTTTGGAGATTAATCCTTTGTCAGTTGCTTCATTTGCAAACATTTTCTCCCATACTGAGGGTTGTCTTTTCATCTTGTTTATGGTTTCCTTTGCTGTGAAAAAGCTTTTAAGTTTCTTTAGGTCCCATTTGTTTATTTTTCTTTTTATTTCCATTACTCTAGGAGGTGGGACAAAAAGGATCTTGCTGTGATTTATGTCATAGAGTGTTCTGCCTATGTTTTCCTCTAAGAGTTTGATGGTGTCTGACCTTACATTTAGGCCTTTAATCCATTATGAGATTATTTTTGTGTATGGTGTTAAGGAGTGTTCTAATTTCATTCTTCTACATGTAGCTGTCCAGTTTTCCCATCACCATTTATTGAAGAGGCTCTCTTTTCTCCACTGTATATTTGTGGCTCCATTATCAAAGATAAGGTGACCATATGTGCCTGGGTTTACCTCTGGGCTCTCTATCCTGTTCCATTGATGTTTATTTCTGTTTTTTTGCCAGTACCATACTGTCTTGATTACTGTAGCTTTGTAGTATAGTCTGAAGTCAGGGAGCCTGATTCCTACAGGTCCATTTTTCTTTCTCACGATTGCTTTGGCTATTCAGGGTCTTTTGTATTTCCATACAAATTGTGAAATTTTTTGTTCTAGTTCTGTGAAAATGCCAGTGGTAGTTTGATAGGGATTGCATTGGATCTGTAGATTGCTTTGGGTAGTGCAGTCATTTTCACAATGTTGATTCTTCCAATCCAAGAACATGTTATATCTCTCCATCTATTTATATAATTTTTAATTCCTTTCATCAGTGTCTTCTGATTTTCTGCATACAGTTCTTTTGTCTCCTTAGGTAGGTTTATTCCTAAATATTTTATTCTTTTTGTTGCAGTGGTAAATGGGAGTGCTTTCTTAATTTCACATTCAGATTTTTCAACATTAGTGTATAGGAATGCAAGAGATTTCTGTGTATTCATTTTGTATCCTGCTACTTTGCCAAATTCATTGACTAGCTCTAGTAGTTTTCTGGTAGCATGTTTAGGATTCTCTATGTACAGTATCATGTCATCTGCAAACAGTGACAAATTTACGACTTCTTTTCTGATTTAGATTCCTATTATTTCTTTTTCTTCTCTGATTGCTGTGGCTAACACTTCCAAAACTATGTTGAATAATAGTGGTGAGAGTGGGCAACCTTGTCTTGTTCCTGATCTTAGTGGAAATGGTTTCAGTTTTTCACCATTGAGGACGATGTTGGCTGTGGGTTTGTCATGTATGGCTTTTATTATGTTGAGGTAAGTTCCCTCTATCCCTACTTTCTGGAGTGTTTTTATCATAAATTGGTGTTGTAATTTGTCTAAAGCTTTTTCTGCATCTATTGAGATGATCATATGGTTTTTCTCCTTCAATTTGTTAATATGGTGTATCACATTGACTGATTTGCATATATTGAAGAATCCTTGCATTCCTGGAATAAACCCCACTTGATCATGGTGTATGCTCCTTATAATGTGCTTTTGGATTCTGTTTGCTAATATTTGGTTGAGGAATTTTGCATCTATGTTCATCAGGAATATTGGCCTGTAGTTTTCTTTCTTTGTGACATCTTTGTCTGGCTTTGGTATCAGCGTGATGTTGGCCTCGTAGAATGAGTCTGGGAGTGTTCCTCCCTCTGCTATATTTTGGAAGATTTTAGAAGGATAGGTGTTAGCTCTTCTCTAAGTGTTTGATAGAATTCGCCTGTGAAGCCCTCTGGTCCTGAGCTTTTGTTTGTTGGAAGATTTTTAATCACAGTTTCAGTTTCAGTGCTTGTGATTGGTCTGTTCATATTTTCTACTTCTTCCTGGTTCAGTCTCGGAAGATTGTGCATTTCTAAGAATTTGTCCATTTCTTCCAGGTTGTCCATTTTATTGGCATACAGTTGCTTGTAGTAATCTCTCATGATCCTTTGTATTTCTGCAGTGTCAGTTGTTACTTCTCCTTTTTTCATTTCTAATTCTATTGATTTGCATCTCCTCCCTTTTATTCTTGATGAGTCTGGGTAATGGTTTATCAATTTTGTTTATCTTCTCAAAGAACCAGCTTTTAGTTTTATTGATCTTTGCTATTGTTTCCTTCATTTCTTTTTCATTTATTTCTGATCTGATTTTTATGATATCTTTCCTTATGCTAACTTTGTTTTTTTGTTTTTTGGTTTTTCTTCTTTCTCTAATTGCTTTAGGTGTAAGGTTACTTTGTTTGTTTGAGATGTTTCTTGTTTCTTAAGGTAGGATTGTATTGCTATAAACTCCCGTCTTAGAACTGCTTTTGCTGCATCCCATAGGTTTTGAGTCTTTGTGTTTTCACTGTCACTTGTTTCTAGATATCTTTTGATTTCCTCTTTGATTTCTTCAGTGATCTCTTGGTTATTAAGTAGTGTGTTGTTTAGCCTCCATGTGTTTGTATTTTTTACCGATTTTTTCCTGTAATTGATATCTAGTCTCATAGCATTGTGGTCAGAAAAGATACTTGATACGATTTCAATTTTCTTAATTTTACCAAGGCTTGATTTGTGACCCAAGATATGATCTGTCCTGGACAATGTCCCATGAGCACTTGATAAGAAAGTGTATTCTGTTGTTTTTGGATGGAAAGTCCTATAAATATCAATTAAGTCCATCTTGTTTAATGTGTCATTTAAAGCTTGTGTTTCCTTATTTAGTTTCATTTTGGATGATCTGTCCGTTGGTGAAAATGGGGTGTTAAAGTCCACTACTATGGTTGTGTTACTGTTGATTTCCCATTTTCTGGCTGTTAGCACTTGCCTTATATACTGAGGTGCTCCTATGTTGGGTGCATAAATATTTACAATTGCTGTATCTTCTTCATGGATTGATCCCTTGATCATTATATAGTGTCCTTCTTTGTCTCTTGTAAAAGTCTTTATTTTAAAGTCCATTTTGTCTAATATGAGAATTGCTATTCCAGCTTTCTTTTGTTTTTTATTTGCGTGGAATATCTTTTTCCATCCCCTCACTTTCAGTCTGTATGTGTCCCTAGGTCTGAAGTGGGTCTCTTGTAGACATTATATATATATGGGTCTTGTTTTTGTATCCATTCAGCCAGTCTATGTCTTTTGGTTGGAGCATTTAATCCATTTACATTTAAGGTAATTATCAATATACATGTTCTTATTACCATTTTCTTAATTGTTTTGGGTTTGTTATTGTAGGTCTTTTCCTTCTCTTGCATTTCCTTCCTAGAGAAGTTCCTTTAGCATTTGGTGTAAAGCTGGTTTGGTGGTGCTGAATTTTCTTAGTTTTTGCTTGTCTGTAAAGTTTTTAATTTCTCTGTCAGATCTGAATGAGATCCTTGCTGGGTAGAGTAATCTTTGTTGTAGGTTTTTCCCCTTCATCACTTTAAATATGTCCTGCCACTCCCTTCTGGCTTGCAGAGTTTCTGCTGAAAGATCAGCTGTTAACCTTATGGGGATACCCTTCTTTTTATTTGTTTTTTTTTTCCCTTTCTGCTTTTAATATTTTTCTTTGTATTTAATTTTTGGTAACTTGATTAATCTGTGTCTTGGCATGTTTCTCCTTGGATTTATCCTGTATGGGACTCTCTGTGCTTCCTGGACTTGATTAACTATTTCCTTTCCCATATTAAGAAAGTTTTCTTAATAAACTTTCCTAAATTTTCCAATAAGTTTTCAACTATAATCTCTTCAAATATTTTCTCAGTCCCTTTCTTTTTCTCTTCTTCTTCTGGGACCCCTATAATTCGAATGTTGGTGCATTTAATGTTGTCCCAGAGGTCTCTGAGACTGTCCTCAATTCTTTTCATTTTTTTTTCTTTATTCTGCTCAGCAGTAGTTATTTCCACTATTTTATCTTCCAGGTCACTTATCCATTTTTCTGCCTCACTTATTCTGCTATTGATCCCTTCTACAGAATTTTTAATTTCATTTATTGTGTTGTTCATCACTGCTTGTTTGCTCTTTAATTCTTCTAGGTCCTTGTTAAACGTTTCTTGTATTTTCTCCATTCTATTTCCAAGATTTTGGATAATCTTTACTGTCATTATTCTGAACTCTTTTTCAGGTAGACTGCCTTTTTCCTCTTCATTTGTTAGGTCTGGTGAGTTTTTACCTTGCTCCTTCATGTGCTGTTTCTCTGTCTTCCCATTTTTCTTAACTTACTGTGTTTGGGGTCTACTTTTCACAGGCTGCAGGTTCGTAGTTCCCATTGTTTTTGGTGTCTGCCCCCAGTGGCTGAGGTTTGTTCATTGGGTTTTGCAAGCTTCCTTGTAGAGGGGACTAGTGCCTGTGTTCTGGGAGATAAGGCTGAATCTTTTCTTTCTGGTGGGCAGGTCCACATCTGGTGGTGTGTTTTTGGATGTCTGTGGCCTTATTTTGATTTTAGACAGCCTCTCTGCTAATGCGTGGGGTTGTGTTCCTGTCTTGCTAGTTGTTTGGTATAGGGTGTCCAGCACTGTAGCTTGCTGGTCATTGAGTGGAGCTGGGTCTTAGCATTGTAATGGGGATCTCTGGAAGATTTTTTCCATTTGATATTACGTGGAGCTGGGAGGTCTCTTGTGTACCAGTGTCCTGAACTTGGCTCTCCCACCTCAGTGGCACAGCCCTGATGCCTGGCTGAAGCACCAAGAGCCTGTCATCCACACGGCTCAGAATAAAAGGGAGAAAAAAAAGAAAGAAAGAAAGAAAGAAGATAAAATAAAATAAAGTTATTAAAATAAAAAATAATTATTAAGAAAAAAAATTTTAAGTAATAAAAAAAAGAAAGAAAGAAAGAAGAGAGCAACCAAACCAAAAAACAAATCCAACAATGATAACAAGCGCTAAAAACTATACTAAAAAACAAAACAAAACCAGACAGAGAGAACCCTAGGACAAATGGTAAAAGCAAGGCTATACAGACAAAATCACACACAGAAGCATACACATACACACTCAGAAAAAGGGAAAAAGGGAAAATATATATATATAGATATCATTGCTACCAAAGTCCACCTCCTCAATTTGGGATGATTCATTGTCTGTTCAGATATTCCACAGATGCAGGGTACATCAAGTTGACTGTGGAGATTTAATCCACTGCTCCTGAGGCTGCTGGGAGAGATTTCCCTTTCTCTTCTTTGTTTGCACAGCTCCTGGGGTTCAGCTTTGGATTTGGACCCGCCTCTGCATGTAGGTCGCCTGAGGGCATCTGTTCTTCGCTCAGACAGGACGGGATTAAAGGAGCAGCTGATTCGGGGGCTCTGGCTCACTCAGGCCGGGGGGAGAGAGGGTTATGGATGCGGGGTGAGCCTGTGGCAGCAGAGGCCAGTGTGATGTTGCAGCAGCCTGAGGCACACTCTGCATTTTCCCGGGGAAGTTGTCCCTGGATCATGGGACCCTGGCAGTGGCGGGCTGCACAGGCTCCCGGGAGGGGAGGTGTGGAGAGTGACCTGTGCTTGAACACAGGCTTCTTGGTGGCGGCAGCAGCAGCCTTAGCATCTCATGCCCGTCTCTGGGGTCCGCGCTCATAGCCGCGGCTCGTGCCCATCTCTGGAGCTCCTTTAAGCAGCGCTCTTAATCCCCTCTCCTCGCGCACCAGGAAACAAAGAGGGAAGAAAATGTCTCTTGCCTGTTCAGCATCTCCAGACCTTTTCCTGGACTCCCTCCCGGCTAGCTGTGGTGCGCTAACCCCTTCAGGCTGTGTTCACGCCACCAACCCCAGTCCTCTCCCTGGGATCCGACATCCGAAGCCTGAGCCTCAGCTCCCAACCCCCACCCCACCCCGGTGGGTGAGCAGACAAGCCTCTCGGGCTGGTGAGCGCTGGTTGGCACTGATCCTCTGTGCGGGAATCTCTCCGCTTTGCCTGCCGCACCCCTGTGGCTGCGCTCTCCTCTGTGGCTCCGAAGCTTCCCCCTCTGCCACCCCTCGTCTCTGCCAGTGAAGGGGCTTCCTAGTGTGTGGAAACCTTTCCTCCTTCACAGCTCCCTCCCACTGGTGCAGGTCCCGTCCCTATTCTTTGTCTCTGTTTTTTTTCTTTTTTCTTTTGCCCTACCCAGGTACGTGGGGAGTTTCTTGCCTTTTGGGAGGTCTGAGGTCTTCTGCCAGCGTTCAGTAGGTGTTCTGTAGGTGTTGTTCCAAATGTAGATGTATTTCTGATGTATTTGTGGAGAGGAAGTTGATCTCCACATCTTACTCTTCCACCATCTGGAAGCTCCTCTCCCTCCTACTTTTTAACTTTGTAATAATTGGCTTAATTCTAATTGCCACTAACATCTGAACCCCAATCCTGCCTTCAAAGACAAAATGTTAGAAAGTTAAAAAGAAGGAGATTCCAGGACAAAGCCCTATATCAAATACCATAAAATTTACATAAGGGCTTATTAGACACCTTAGTAAATCTCCCACAATTTGGAGGACAGAAATTTCCAATTATAGGCGGTGGACTGGGAAGAACTCAAACATGTTCTGGAATCTCCTCCCATCTTCCAAATGAATAAAATAGCAAAGGAGCATTCTCCCACTTGTATTGTGTTAGCAATGACACTCATCCTTGTCACCAGGTGCAGTAGCAAAGATTGTGCTGAAGGGGAATTCCACCTGCTCTAGTATGCAGGCCTCAGAAAAAGTGATAGAAACACAATTCTAGCTTGGCATAGCTTCTGTGGAGGATTCTTGGAACAAGAAAAGAAAAGTTTTGGATTGATGATGCCCAGAAATTGCCAATGATCTAGTCTGCTACTTGGACTCACATGTGCAAGTGGTCCTGACGATTCCTAAAACTAGTTAAAGAGAGAGATTCTATAAATGATTTGTCTCCTGCTCTAGAGTAAGGATGCTCATAGTTTCCTGAAATGAGTCAAGGTGACATGGCCTTTGTACCGCGTCCCACCCCCAAAAGATTCAGGGCATCCATTACACCTGGGGAAGCTCATGGCTACATCGGTACTCAGTGGCTGATGAAGTCCAAAGCACTTGAGTTTGACTGACACCTAAGCCAGCTAATGTTGTTTTTAGATAAACTAGACATATATTGCCACACCCACGATAACGCCAACCACAGTAACTAGCAGGCTGAGTTCCCCATGTTAATGATACGGTTCTACTCTCTCCTGTCAGGAGTGATCTGAAGAAATAGTGACTGTTAGGAAGAAGAGCTAAATACTAATCACATCACAACCCAAAACGCCAACTTTGTAGATGTACATCAGAGTGGACATAGAGAACCACAAATAATGCCATTCAATGATGTATCATTAGAACATAGAGCACTGCTCAGTAAGGTATACCTTGGTATAGAGCAAAAGGATAGATCTTTACATGTTCATCATGATTCAAAATGAAGGCACAGCATAAGAAAGAATAAAATAATGCCATTTGCCACAACATAGAGGGACCTAGAGATTATCATACTAAGTGAAGTAAGCCAGGCAGAGAAAGACAAATACCATATGATATTACTTATATGTGGAATCTAATTATGACACAAATTAACTTATCTACAAAACAGAAACAAACTCACAGGTAGAAAACAGAATTGTGATTGCCAAGCGGGAGGGGAGGTGGGAGAGGGATGGATTCGGAGTTTGGGATTAGCAAATGCAAACTATTATATATAGAATGGATAAACGACAAGGTCCTGCTGTATAGCACAAGGAACTATATTCAATATCCTGTTAAAAACCATAATGGAAAAGAATATGAAAAAGAATCTATATATATTTTATATATATAACTGAATCACTTTGCTGTACACCTGAAACTAACAGAACATTGTAAATCAACTATACTTCAATAAGATAAATTTTAAAAATAAAAAATAAGATAAAATTTTTAAAAATGAAGGCACAGGACACCTAGCAAAATCCTGTGAATGGGAAGTGAGGAAGCAAAGCACTGTCCATATAACTCCAAAGAAGGATTTTACCTGTCTGTTCCTTTCTTTGAAACATAAAGGTAATAACACCCATTTTCTGCTATACAGGCCTCTGTGAGTAACATACATATGAAAGTTCTTTGACGCATGAAGTGTCCCTCAAATGTATAGTATTATATGATGGTTTAGCATCCATAAAAGTCTATTCCTTCTATTGCTGCACTAGGACTAGAAAAAAGCTCACTACCTTTTATTTTATGTCACCTCATTAAAAACATTTCATAAAAACTTTAATGAACTTTTCTATAGATATTTCACCTTCCAATTAAATAAATTTACTGCCTCATAGTTTTGTTCACTAATCATTTAATTATTTTAGGCACTATGTTCTGGATGTCCTCCAAAGTTTTCCACAGCTCTATCAGTTGAATTTTTTGCACTAATTCTGTTTTTACATGGATAGGAAGATCAAAGTCATCACATATATTTCTCCTTCTCATGGAATTTTCCTACAGATTATTAGCAATATATTTTTCAATCTAGAAGCGGGTCTGAAAAAGTTTATATATACATATAATGTTATATAGATTATTATTATATATTATTATATATTGTATGATATTATACTATCATATATAATATATAATCATAATCATATTATAATATAATATGACATTAATACCATATTAATATAATATATTATGTAATTATTATAATAATTATAATTATAATATAATTATAATATAATTAATGATTAGTGTATAAATTATTAATAATAACTGTCAATAATATGATATATTAATAATTAATACAGATTGATATGTTATATTGTCATGTTATTGATAATTGTATAATTATTATATTATATATTATTATATAATATATATTATATATTGTGTATATAAAATTATATATATATACCTATCAGTTCACACTTATTAAATGTCCATAATGGGTATTATTCAAGGAATATATTTGAGAAGATACAACATGCTCAGTGATGGATCTTCTCTCCATCATTTCACCTCTCTTTCAACATTTCTCCTTTGTATTCATGGTACATTCAGCGTCAGTTTGTCTTTTTCTTGGAAAGATGCCAAAGCCTTTTGACAGACCTATAAGATTACATAACATATATTCCAATGTGTCTTTAAAAATCTGCTAAAGAATTTTGTGTGATATAGTAGATACGCACAGTGGCTTATTCTGAAAGCCATTGCCCTTGCCAGTGCTAATTAGGCAGTAGGATAATTAATCCACTTCCCTCTGGTGGAAATGTTTTTGAAGTTCCTTGCCTCCTATTTTAGTTTCATAGGTGGTAAAATGATAAAACTTGACCTATCAGAAGCAGGTTGTGGTACATGGTATAAAAATCAGATGAGTAGGATAAAGGAGTGACACAGAAAAAAGCTGTATAGTGGAAGAGAAAGTTGTCCATGTGATTGTGAGGTGGATATGTCTGGTAAGTTTTGGGTTGTTCCAACAAAATTTTATCTACAGGGAAGTGCTAGAAATTTCACCTGCATAATAATAATCTCAATATAGTAATTTGTTCATGCCCATTAATAGTTATATAATAATAGTATATATTTTGCACTTACATGACAAGCACCATGATAAATACTTTATATACAATCTCATTTAGTCTTCACAATAGCTTTAAGGGGTAGTTACCTTTATGATGCCAATTTAAGAGATGAGGAAACTGGAGCTTAAAGAAATTGATTTATCTAAGGTCATGCAACTAGTAGCAGGGTAACCACCTAGACCATTTTACTCTAGATCCTCTATATTTAACCACCATGCTACACAGCTTATTGTTGTTCAGAGTTTCCTTTCTAAAATACTCCTAAAACTGAGTCTTCTCAAATCAAAGCATCTATAAGAGTCCCTCCTTCATCCTGTATCATTTCAAGGAAAAATCATGAGGCTTATAATCAAGGTCTTTTTCAGCATCTCTCCTTCTCTATGATGCAGCATGGACTGTCCAATTCTATTAAAGTCATGATCCTTACCATCCCAAACACAATCCAAACCTTTTCCTGAAATGCTCTCTCCATTATTTTCTCCTGAATTGTACAATATTCTCCTGGAAGCTAGTCTAGGCTGGTCCCAACTCACACTCCTCTTCCTTACTCTCAACTCCTTGCATGCTCATGTACTGTGATATTCTCTATTGGTCTTTTGGATGGACTCATCTCCAAAAACAAAAATTTCTTCCTTTTGTCACACTTAAAGTACTATAAAAAAAAGCTAGGAAAACAATAAATATTTAATAAGCTGCATGACCCCCAAGACTACATGTGAAACTGAATTAACCCAGTATAAACAATCATGTAAGGATTGAGTATATGACAAGTAGAAGAAAATCAATTAGGCATCATCATGGAAATCTTACTAAATGATATTAGTTAAGTAGATGAAGACCATGGAAATATAGCTGCCTAGAGAAATTATTTAAGCAGCAGGTTTAGCATAGGCAAATTCACAGGTGATAAAAACATTCATAAAAGAAATTAGACAGCTCCTCGCCAGGTCTATGGGTCTGTCTGGTGGTTGGGTGGTCTTTGCTGACCCTGCCCATGACTGGGAATGACTTGGGAAGACCAGCTTGGAGTGCAGATGAGGACGGGGTGGGGCAGCTGCCTGCTGGCATCTTCTGCACTGACCTCCGAACCCCAACCGGAATGGGAAGTAAGCATCAAACGGAAAGGAAGGGAGGCACGGAGGCAGGAGCTGGCAGAGTGACGGGAAGCACATGAACCAGGGCTGAGAGCCGTGTGGCTGACAGGGTCTTGGTGCTCCATCCAGGTGTCAGGTCTGAGCCTCTGAGGTGGGACAGCTGAGTTCAGGACATTGGTCTGCCAGAGACCTCCAAGCTCCACATAATATCAATCAGCATGAGCTCTCCCAGAGATCTCCGTCTCAATGCTAAGACCCAACTCCACTCAGTGATCCACAAACTCCACTGCTGGACACCCCACACCAAACAACTAGCAAAACAGGAACACAACCCCACCCATTAGCAGAGAGACTGCCTAAAATCATAATAAGTTCATAGACACACCAAAACATACCACTGGATGTGGCCCTGCCCACCAGAAATGCAAGATCCAGCCTGATCCACCAGAAAACAGGCACCAGTCCCCTCCACCAGGAAGCCTACACAAGGCACTGAACCAACCTTACCCACTGGAGGCAGACACCAAAAACAACAGGAACTACAAACCTAGAGCCTGTGAAAAGGAGACCCCAAACACAGTAAGTTAAGCAAAATGGGAAGACAGAGAAACATGCAGCAGATGAAGGAGCAAGGTAAAAACCCACCACACCAAACAAATGAAGAGGAAATAGGCAGTCTACCTGAAAAAGAATTCAGAGTAATTATAGTAAAGATGATCCAAAATCTTGCAAATAGAATGGAGAATATAAAAGAAACGTTTAACAAGGACCTGGAAGAACTAAAGAGCAAACAAACAATGATGAACCGCACAATAAATGAAATTTAAAATTCTCTAGACGGACTCAATAGCAGAATAACTGAGGCAGAAGAACGGATGATAAGTGACCTGGAAGATAAAATAGTGGAAATAACTACCACAAAGCAGAATAAAGAAAAAAGAATGAAAAGAATTGAGAACATTCTCAGAGACCTCTGGGACAACAATAAACACACCAATATTTGAATTATAGGAGTCCCAGAAGAAGAAAAGAAAAAAAAGGACTGAGAAAATATTTGAAGAGATTAGAGTTGAAAACTTCCCTAATATGGGAAAGGAAATGATCAATCAAATCAAGGATGTGCAGAGAGTCCCATACAGGATAAATCCAAGGAAAACACTCCAAGACCCATATGAATCAAACTACCAAATACTAAATACAAAGGAAAAATATTAAAAGCAGCAAGGGAAAATGAACAAATAACATACAAGGAAATCCCCATAAGGATAACAGCTGATCTTTCAGCAGAAACTCTGCAAGCCAGAAGGGAGTGGCAGGACATATTTAAAGTGATGAAAAGGAAAAACCTACAACCAAGATTACTCTACCAGCAAGGATCTCGTTCAGATATGACAGAGAAATTAAAATCTTTACAGACAAGTAAAACCTAAGAGAATTCAGCACCACCAAACCAGCTTTACAACAAATGCTAAAGGAACTTTTCTAGGAAGGAAACACAAGAGAAGGAAAAGACCTACAATAACAAACCTAAAACAATTAAGAAAATGGTAATAGGAACATACATATCAATAATTACCTTGTGTAAATGGATTAAATACTCCAAAGAAAAGACATAGACTGGCTGAATGGATACAAAAACAAGACCCTTATATATGCTGTCTACAAGAGACCCACTTCAGACCTAGAGACGCATACAGACTGAAAGTGAGGGGATGGAATAAGATATTCCATGCAAATGGAAATCAAAAGAAAGCTGCAGTAGCAATTCTCATATCAGAAAAAACAGACTCTAAAATAAAGAATATTACAAGAGACAAAGAAGGACACTACATAATGATCAAGGGATCAATCCAAGAAGAAGATATAACTGTTGTAAATATTTAGGCACCCAACATAGGAGCACCTCAGTACACAAGGCAAATGCTAACAGATAGAAAAGGGGAAATCGAGAGTAACACAATAATAGTAAGGGACATTAACACCCCACTTTCACCAATGGACAGATCATCCAAAATGAAAATAAATAAGGAAACACAAGCTTTAAATGGTACATTAAAAAAGATAGACTTAATTGATATTTATAAGACAGTCCATCCAATAAAAAACAGAATATACTTTCTTCTCAAGTGCTCATGAAACATTCTGCAGGATAGATCAAATCTTGGGTCACAAATCAAGCCTTGGCAAATATAAGAAAATTGAAAGCATATCACGTATCTTTTCTGACCATAACACTATAAGACAGGTATCAATTAAGGGAAAAACACAATAAAAAATACAAACACATATAGGCTAAACAATACGCTACTTAATAACCAAGAGATCACTGAAGAAATCAAAGAGGAAATCAAAAAATACCTAGAAACAAATGACAATGAAAACATGATGACCCAAAACCTATGGGTTGCAGCAAAAGCAGTTCTACGAGGGAAGTTTATAACAATACAATCCTACCTCAAGATACAAGAAAAATCTCAAATAAACAACCTAACCTTACACCTAAAGCAATCAGAGAAAGAAGAACAAAAAAAAAACCCCAGAGTTAGCAGAAAAAAAGAAATCATAAAGATCAGATCAGAAATAAATGAAAAAGCAATGAAGGAAACGATAGCAACGATCAATAAAACTAAAAGCAGTATAAACAAAATTGATAAACTATCAACCAGGCTCATCAAGAAAAAAAGGGAGAAGACTCAAATCAATAGAAATAGAAATGAAAAAGAAGTAACAACTGACACTGCAGAAATACAAAGGATCAGGAGAGATTACTACAAGCAACTATATGCCAATAGAATGGAAAACCTGGAAGAAATGGACAAATTCATAGAAAAGCAACACCTTCCAAGACTGAACCAGGAAGAAATAGAAAATAGAAACAGATCAATCACAAGCAGTGAAATTGAAACTGTTATTAAAAATCTTCCAAGAAACAAAAGTTCAGGACCACATGGCTTCACAGGTGAATTCTATCAAACATTTAGAGAAGAGCTAATACCTATCCTTCCCAAACTCTTCCAAAATATTGCAGAGGGAGGAACACTCCCCAACTCATTCTACGAGGCCACCATCACCCTGATACCAAAACCAGACAAACATGTGACAAAGAAAGAAAACTACAGGCCAATATCCCTGATGAGCATAGATGCAAAAATCCGTGACAAAATACTAGCAAACAGAATCCAACAGCACATTAAAAGGGTCATACACCATGATCAAGTGGGGTTTATTCCAGGAATACAAGGATTCTTCAATATACACAAATCAATCAACGTGATACACCATATTAACAAACTGAAGGAGAAAAACCATATGATCATCTCAATAGATGCAGCAAAATCTTTTGACAGTATTCAACACCCATTTATGATAAAAACCCTCCAGAAAGTAGGTACAGAGGGAATTTTCCTCAGCATAGTAAAGGCCATATATGACAAACCCACAGCCAACATTGTCCTCAATGGTGAAAAACTGAAGCCATTTCCACTAAGATCAGGAACAAGACAAGGTTGCCCACTCTCACCACTATTATTCAACATAGTTTTGGAAGTTTTAGCCACAGCAATCAGAGATGAAAAAGAAATAAAATGAACCCAAATCGGAAAACAAGAAGTAAAACTGTCACTGTTTGCAGAGGACATGATGCTACACATAGAGAATACTAAAGATGCTACCAGAAAACTACTAGAACTAATCAATGAATCTGGTAAACTAGAAGGATACATAGTTAATGCACAGAAATCTCTTTCATTCCTATACACTAATGATGAAAAATCTGAAAGAGAAATTAAAGAAACACTGCCATTAACCATTGCAACAAAAAGAATAAAATACCTAGGAACAAACCTACCTTAGGAGACAAAACACCTGTATGCAGAAAACTATAAGACACTGAAGAAAAAAATTAAAGATGATACAAATAGATAGAGAGATATACCATGTTCTTGGATTGGAAGAATCAACATTGTGAAAATGACTCTACTACCCAAAGCAATCTACAGATTCAATGTAATCCTTTTCAAACTACCACTGGCATTTTCACAGAACTAGAACAAAAAATTTCACAATTTGTATGGAAACACAAAAGACCCCCGAATAGCCAAAGCAATCTTGAGAACGAAAAATGGAGCTGGAGGAATCAGGCTCCCTGACTTCAGACTATACTACAAAGCTACAGTAATCAAGACAGTTTGGTACTGGCACAAAAACAGAAATATAGGTCAATGGAACAGGATAGAAAGCCCAGAGATAAACCCACACACATATGGTCACTTTATCTTTGATAAAGGAAGCAAGAATATACAATGGAGAAAAGACAACCTCTTCAATAAGTGGTGCTGGGAAAACTGGATAGCTACAAGTAAAAGAATGAAATTAGAACACACTAACGCCCTACACAAAAAGAAATTCAAAATGGATTAGACCTAAATGTAAGGTCAGACACTATAAAACTCTTAGAGGAAAATATAGGCAGAACACTCTATGGCATAAATCATAGCAAGATCCTTTTTGACCCACCTCCTAGACAAATGGAAATAAAAACAAAAATAAACAAATGGGACCTAATGAAACTTAAAAGCTTTTGCACAGCTAAGGAAACCATAAACCAGTCGAAAAGGCTATTCTCAGAATGGGAGGAAATATTTGCAAATGAAGCAACTGACAAAGGATTAATCTCCAAAATATACAAGCAACACATGCAGCTCAACATCAAAAAACAAACAACCGAATCCAAAAATGGGCAGAAGACCTAAATTGACATTTCTCCAAAGAATATATACAGATTGGTAACAAACACATGGAAGGATGCTCAACATCACTAATCATTAGAGAAATGCAAATCAAAACTACAATGAGGTATCACCTCAACATTGTCAGAATGGCCATCATCAAAATGTCTACAAACATAAATGCTGAGAGGGTGTGGAGATAAGGGAACCCTCTTGCACTGTTGGTGGGAATGTAAATTGTTACAGCCACTAAGAAGAAAAGTATGGAGGTTTCTTTAAAAACTAAAAATAAAACTACCATGCGACCCAGCAATCCCACTACTGGGCATATACCCTGAGAAAACCATAATTCAAAAAGACTCATGTACCACAATGTTCATTGCAGCACTATTTACAATAGCCAGGACATGGAAGCAACCTAAGTGTCCATGGAATGGACAAAGAAGATGTGACACATATATACAATGGAATATTACTCAGCCATAAAAAGAAACAAAATTGAGTTATTTGTAGTGAGGTGGATGGACCTAGAGTCTGTCATACAGAGTGAAGTATGTCAGAAAGAGAAAAACAAATACCGTATGCTAACACATATATATGTAATCTAAAAAAAAAAAAAAAAAGTTTCTGAAGAACCTAGGGGCAGGACAGGAATAAAGACACAGACATAGAGAATGTACTTGAGGACACAGGGAGGGGGAATGGGACAAAGTGAGAGCCTGGCTTGGACATATATACACTACCAAATGTAAAATAGATAGCTAGTGGGAAGCAGCTGCATAGCACAGGTGGTCTATGTGACCACCTCGATGAGTGGGATAGGGATGGTAGGGGGAAGATGCAGGAGAGAGGGTGAGGGGGATATATGTATATGTATAGCTGATTCACTTTTTATATAGCAGAAACTAACACACCATTGTAAAGCAATTATACTCCAATAATGATGTAATAAAAAAGAAAAAGAAAAAGAAATTAGACAATTGACTTAAGCCTAATGAGAACTCCAGAAGTTGTGTTGCAAAAACAAAAACAAAAACAAAATGTGGCATCAGTAGAGGGCCTTGAAGATTACATGAAGTAATTTATTCTAATATGTTTCCTGAAAAAATTTCTAATTGATAATATTAATAGAGAATTAGCTACCATTAATTAAGCTCTTACTACTTTACAAAGACACTTTTAAGCTCTTTACCTACATTTAATTATTCATTCTTATATCACCCAGTGAGGTCCTATTATACTCATTTTAAAGAAGGGCACAGGAAGGCACTGGAGCCTTGTGACACTGGGAAACCACACCGAGGTTTTCCAAGTCAGGAAGTCTGAATCCAGAGGCCAACTCTAATCACTAACCAACATATCATGTAGTATATTACAGGTAACAAATGTAGGTAAAATGTTTGTACTTTGCACATTTCATGAAACAAGACATATACAAAATTCTCTAACTTTTTAATTCTAAAATATGCTTTATCAAATTAGTAAACATAACAGTTTTTAAAACAACTCATAAAAATAAAAATTATACAAAATCTAAAATTTCTTTTACTTTTTCTCCTCTACTTTGCCTTAACAATTAAAATTTTCTTTCTTAGAGAATTTCACAAAATGAAGTTGAGTGAAAATTATGTTCTAATAGTGATGTCATATTAAAAGAAAAAATAGAATCGGTATATCATCAGTCAATTCTGCAATTAATAAAAGGAGTAGATAGGATTACTTTTACTTAGCCCACAATATTTAGATGTGGTAAACTTAAAGATGTTTTAAAGATGCTTATGAATTATCATATGCTGTTATACTTATTGCAAATTAAAAGTTTAATATATTTGCTATTCTGAAAAAGCCATGGCATTCTGTTACAAATTCATTAGGCTATAATTGTCAGGTTCTATACAAAAAGCTTTTAGAAAAGATAATGTTCATCCTTGAAAATTACATCGGTCATATTCTATTGTAGACACAGTTTTTTAGAAGCCTAGAAAAGCAGGAAATTTCAGCACTATCTCACTGTCTAATAAGTGGAGGAATGTTATACTAAAATGATTATTTCCAACTAAAGGGTTGATACAAACTAATATATTATTTTTCAGATTTTTCTCAAGCAAGGATATTATATTCTTTCAGACATGCATTGCCTCTGAAATCACCAATTTTGTTGAAATGGATTTCAGATATCCAATTCACAGAATAGGACAGATGACTATGAACTACAATAATATTTATTATTTGAGAGAATAGTTGCTTTAAAAATATCACATGTGAGTTATTCAAAAATATGTCTAAGTGCTTATTCAAAGATGTTTCATTGATGGATTTGTTGGTGTATTCAGGAATCAGAAGAGTGGTATTTTATTATATGTGATCATTCTAATTGATCCACTGAGATGGCACATTTTATTTCTAAAATGTTGTCTTAATGGTCCAAAAAACTTAATTAAGCATCCTTACAAGATATGCATCTAATGCTTTCTGAAGTATTTAAATGTGAGGCCGAAAAGTTGCATTAGAGATAATGTAATCCAACCCTTCATTTTTCTGCTGAAGAAACTTCATGCAAGAGGGGAAAATGGACTTGCTTGGATCCACAGGACTCAAGGGAAAATAGGAAAGAAGTAGAGTCCACATTTGGCACTCTTTCTCCTGCACCCATCGCTATGTCTACTTTTGTAGGTGACATGCTGCTACCTTTATCTTTCCCGTGTGTGACCCTATGTTTTACTTCCTGTTAAGAGAGTTGTCAGTTGTTTATTCATTATGCCAGGCCCCTAGAACTCTTCACTCTTTCGTTTGTGAAAAGGATCAAGAAGTCCAAACCAAATGACTCTTTTTTTCTAAACCTGACCTGAAGCATTTCTCTTTATGAGAACAATCATGCTCATTTCTCTAGTCATCGTAAGTGAAAATATGTGACCTTGACTAACAAAGAATCGTAGATCTTATATAATTTATGGACAAGTCTCTACTTCTACCCCCAATGCATATGGACTCTCATCTACAACCACCATGAACACTGGTAGTATTAAGTAAATATTAACAACAATGGGAACTTGTTATCCCAGGAAGCATCTCATTTCAGGTTTGCAGATTCTATAGATGTTAAGGATTTATTTACATTAAGTATATATATTTTTTCATGCAATTTTGTGTGCATTGGTCCTCTATCTGCTCTTTTTTATTTTCACACACACACTGTATTTTATTTTTACAAGAAATAAATAAACTGACACCAAGCATTGTAAATGGATGACCACAACAAAAGCAACAATGATTGCAATTACCAAACACGAAACACACTCATACTATGTTATAACATTGACATTCAGTCCAGTAATCCTCCACTGTAACAGCTCCTTTACTTTTCAGTGAAAATTGATTTGTATATTTTTTGCCTCTGAGTCCTTGTGGGATTTTTTTTTTTTTATTCAAACAGAAGGTCACAAAAATTATAATCATCCTCATCAGTTCACTCAGTCCCATGTAATTAATATTGTTTTACATGGGACTGCTCTTTTAAGAAAAAAAAAAAAAAAAAAAAAAAAGAACGGAAAAGTAGAAATGTTTTCTGCTTAATAGTCCTTAAGTATTTCCTTAACCATGGAATCTAAATTCTGTGTGAACAGGATTATTTTTGTTTTTAAGCACTATTTTTCCCCAACACCTAATTAATGCTAGCATATAGTGTGCATTCAATAGATACTTTTCAAATGAATGAAGCAAGTTTACTTATCTTCCCTAAGTCTTTTCTGCTGTAAACTAAATATTCTCAACACCTAAGTGATTATTTAACTGACATGATCTGGGAAAGCCTCACATACTAATCATTCTCTGCATTCTTCAGTATATCAGCTACCATATAAGCTGTCAGAGACAATAGAAGTCAGTACTCCCTGTGTAATGTAAGAGTGTGAAGCAAAAGTTGAGGTTATAATTTGCGAAAAGAAGAATGAACTAGCTTTTCTCAATTTTCAGGTCATTCAGATTGTGTTTTTATTTAACTAAATCCCTAGGTCTTTTTCACATAAACTTAAATTATTTAAGTTGCTTAGTCACACTGCCAGAGTTTATCACTCTCATAATATGTAAACATCCTTAGTAGATTTAACACATTAAGCAAGGCTCTCAATCATTCACAGTTTGTGAAGAATTTATTCCATCAGATCTAATTTTCTCCTAACCTCTAGCTGAGAGCAGCATGCTAAAAGAATGGGAGTTCTCAGAGATGGGGTAGATGATTTTGTAACTTGTGGCACTGCCCAGAAAATCAAGTCTAACTTCAGCCCCCAGTCAAGGGGCCTGGGTAGATATTAGGTAAGTATTAGGAAATGTAGTCCCATTTCTATATTTTTGCTTTTGTTTCCCTTGTCTGAGGAGACATATCCAGAAAGACTATATCAAACTAAAAAGCTTCTGCTCAGCAAAGGAAACCATTAAACAAACAGAAAGACAGCCTACCAAACGGGAGTAGATACTTGCAAAACATATATATGATAAGGGGTTATTATCCAAAATATATTAAAAACTCATACAACTCAAAAAAAAAGAAGAAAAAAGAAAAATGACATTTTAAAATGGTCAGAGGAACTGAATAGATATTTTCCAAAGAAGACATGCAGATGGCTAACAGGTACCTGAAAAAATTACTCAACATCACTAATTATTAGAGAAATGCAAATCAAAACCACAACAAGATTTCACTTCACGCCTTTCAGAATGGCTATCATCAAAAGACAAGAAATAACAAGTGCTGACGAGGATGTGGAGAGGAAGGAACCCTCATATACTGTAGTGGGAATGTAAATTGGTACAGCCACTATGGAAAACAGTATGGAAGTTCCTCAAAAAATGATGAATAGAACCACTATATGATCCAGCAATTACTCTCCTGGGTATTTATCTGAAGAAATAAAAATGCTAACTAGAAACGATATGTGCATCCTTATTTTCATTTCAGCATTATTTACAATAACCAAGATGTGGAAGCAACATAGGTGTCCATCAACAGATGAAAGGATAAAGAAGCTGTGATATATATACACATATACAAACACACACACAATGGAATATTACTCCACCATTAAAAAGATGAAATCTTGCCATTTGCTTCAACATGGATAAACCTTGAGGGTATTAGGCTAAGTGAAATAAGTCAGAGAAAGACAAATACCATAAGGTTTCACTTTTATGTGGAATATAAAAAACAAACAAAAACAAACAAAATCAATGAATAAACCAAACCAAACCAAACAAAAAGAGCCATGCATATACAGAGAACAGAATAGTGGTTACCAGAATAGAGGAGGGCAGAGGGGGAGAGGGAAAAATGGGTAAGTGATCAACTGTATGGTGACAGATGGAAACTAAATTTTTGGTGGTGAGCATGCTGTAGTTTACAGAGAAGTAGAAATATAATGTTGTATGCATGAAACATGTAATATTATAAACCTATGTTACCTCAATAATAAGTATTGATATTAGGAAATGGAGAAGGAAGAGGGCCAGGGTACGCCTCAAACACAGCAAGGACATTTGGAACAATACTGAAACAAATTTTTCCAGATTTACATATTTTTAGTATACATGATTTAAAAATTTTCATTAGGAGTCTATTATGGATCACCTGATAGCCTCTCCTTACACAGGAGAAGGGGAAAATGTGGTTCTACCGTCATAAAATTTTAGCCTACCAAGGTAGAAAGATAAGAAATAAGTTAACAAGTATACAGTTAGAAGTTGTGTTCCAGGTAAAAATAGAAGCCAGAGATAGAGTGTCATAAGGAGAGTGGCCTTTCTTTTCAATAAAAGGGTCATGAGAGGACTTTCCAAGGAGGCGATTCCCAGAGATACATGGATGAAAGATGGAGGGGTGTATGTGGACATAGATATAAATCTCTCTCAGCTAAATAACTCAGGGTGAATAATGGCTATTGCAATAACATGTTTTAAAAGGTGCTACCATCTCTGAGAAGCACTACACCGTTCTTTCCCCTGAAAGGATGTCAGAAAGTCACCACGTGCACCATTCAGAGCAGTCTCTCTGTACTGCTCTGTAGAGGAACTGAGTCCCCCCCACCGGGTACAATGGAGCTCCACAGGCTGCTGCACAGGAAGCCCATTTTTGCCTTTTATGGCTGTTTTATCACCTCATTTCAATGTATCTTTAGAGAAACTGGTTTGTCCCTCTCTTGCTTATTAAGCACACAGTGTAAGCAGCCCCCAAGTCAATACTCCAGTCAGTCAGATGGTAGCCTGTCTGGTTGTCTGCCAACTGCATCCCAAAACTTTGCCTGAACACCTCTGGAATGTACTCCACAGGTCACAGGTTGAGCTGGTTCAAGCTACGATAGGTATGTCTCATCCCAGCTTCACAAGACACACCCACCTCCATACGCCTCTGTGGCTCCATAAACTATTTATCTGGGCTTCCACACCTTTAGTTTCCAATGGATTTCAAAGTGGTATCTAAATGCAATCTAATGTGAACATACTGATGTTCTATGGTGTGGTCAATACTCAACTGGGGACTATGAAGTACAGAAAAGTTAGTAACAAAAATATCATTAAAAATAGTGACTAGTTAGTGAGAGGCATGCTAAAGTGTTAGAGATGAAATGCACTGATTTCTGCAACTTATTTTTCAATATATTACAAAAAACAAGGTGAAACAATGGATGGATGGCAGGATAGATAGAGGGATATATACATGATAAAGTGGATATAGCAAAATGTTAATTGTAGGGTCAAGGTGGGTATATGGCTATTCACACTGTGAAATTCCGTTAACCACTGTATGTTTATAACTTCTGATAATGAAATATTGTGGGGGAAAACAGTTGATCACTGTGTACCTGAACTTACCACTCAAGTATGAACTTAAACACTCACACCTGAAATAATTACTATACTGTGAGACACTGATTGGAAAAGCAATGGGAATTCAGAGAGAAATTAACATAGATTGGCACATAAGGAAGGAGCACCACTCGAAACCTAAAGGTGTAAGGTTTTAAAAGATGAAGTGGGAGAGGAAGAGCATTTCAAGGGGGGGGGGGGCGGGGTGGGAACAGCAGGAGTGAACACGTGTTGAATGGAGAAGAAAGCAGTGCTTCAGGAGAACAAGACAGCCAGGCCTGGTGGAGAGTAGTCAGAAATGACTTTGGATACACATGGCAGGTTGCAATGGGTACAAAAACACATGGTCCCTTCTCTTAAGGAATGGATAATATTTGGGCTCAATAAGAGGAAATAAAACCAGATTTACAAACAAAATGTTCTATCTTATAGAAATTTACAAAAAAAGTTATCAGATGAACAGAGGCACTCGCACAAATACTACAGACCTTACAGGTAAGCATTCCTCTGACAACACAAATAATTGGATGAAAAAGTTTAAGGCCACCTCTATCAGCATGATTTTATTGTATTAGAGAAATCAAGTGCCGTGTCTGTACTGGGCCATCCAAGTCCTCCTTTTCCCAAGACAGAGGATTCCCTCACCTCCCCTTTCTTCTGGGCCATCTCGGACCCAGAGGAGTGGCCTTGGCAAGTGCACCCCAGCCCCTCTTCCAAGCAGAGTCACAGTGGAAACAACAGAATGTATTGGAAAGGTACAGAGTAGCTCAAGAACTAAAATAAAATCTCAAGAACCAGGCTCAGAAAGCACAGTGTATCTTCCAAGGATCCAGATCATCCTCTTCAGTGTGCAGTGTGGATAAATTCCAACAGTTCTCATCACCATTTAAATTTCAAAATCAAAAGAGAGTGTATCTGAGGAGGCCAGCTTGTGCTGCAGCCCACCCCTTGGCCACAGAAGGGTGATCACCTTAATGAGAACCCCACCAAAACTGTATTCAGTGAGGACATGCAGTTTCTCCAAGAGTGACTTGACCCTCGGAGACACACATGAAAAGGGAGTAATGGTAGTATCTACCTCCTAGGATTGTGCAAGGACCAGCTGAAATAAACACAATAAGAAGGAGCTCATATAGTGCTTGCTGTACACTTGACAAACACTGTGCTGTTTCACAAATATTAGGTAACTTAATCCTTATAATGACTCTTTGAGATTTCTGTTATTAACTTTGCAGCTCATATTTTAAAATTTAACTCAAAATTGACAAGAAGCACTTCTTGTTCTGTCAGACACTTTTTTGCCTGGGCTCTGAATGCTCATCAAGGACATCTTTTGAAAAGCTTCCACTTGAAAATCTGAACCTCATCTTCCCAGTTCTCATTTTTGTAGAGATCCTCCCTCATTTGCCCTTTTCCCTACTGCATGTTGATATGATCAGGTTTTGTGTTTGTTTTTGTTTTTTCTTATAGTGTTGTTCCCATCTGTTCCTCTCTCAATGCCTGAAGACCATCCTTTACTAAAAACCTCTGATTCCCTATTAATACCCCTTCTGCAAGAATATGTCATAATATCCTTACCACAATTTTATCTTGTTTATTCGCATAATGGCATACTTTAAAATTAGAGACGTGCCAGCAATCCCACTCTTGGGCACATATCTGAAAAAAACTATAAAAGATACATGTACCCAAATGTTCATAGCATTTACAATAGCCAAGATATGGAAGCAACCTAAGTGTCCATCAAGAGATGAATGGATAAAGAAGATGTGGTATATATATATATATATATATATATATATATATATATATATATTACATATTAATATATAATATTTGTGAAATATTTAGCACAGAGTTTGTCACATAGCAAGCAATTATATATACTTATATATATATATAGAGAGAGAGAGAGAATATTACTCAGCCATAAAAAAGAATGAAATAATGCCTTTTGCAGCAACATGGGGGAACCTAGAGATTATCACACTAAGTGAAGTAAGCCAGACAGAGAAAGACAAATATCATATGATATCACTTATATGTGGAACACAAAATAACGATTAAAAAGAACTTATTTACAAACAGAAACAGACTCACAGACATAGAAAACAAATTTATAGTTACCAAGGGGGAAAGAGGGGTAGGGATATATTAGGAGCTTGGGATTAACAGATAACACACTACTTTATACAAAATAGATAAACAACAAGGTCCTACTGTATAGCACAGGGAACTATAGTCAATATCTTGTAATAGCCTATAATAAAGAGACTGAGAAAAAGAATATATATTATATACATATATATGTGAATCACTTTGCTGTACACCAAAAACTAGCACAACATTGTAAATCAATTACAATTTTTAAAAATTAGAATGTTAATTTAAAAAACCTCTTTACCTGGGAAAAGAGGTACCAATTTTTGTACTTGGTTAGTTTCAAATATGGAGTAAGGAGAAGGAAGAAAGGCCAGTGAGTGGAATGCCCTTGGTGGCAGGGTTGAGGTGTCAGAGGCAGCTGCCCCATGTCATCATGAACATCCAGCATGAATTACTATGAGAATAAAGGAAATTTGCAAGGACTGGCAAGCTAAACCTGACCTCTGCCCTGCAACTTCCAAAGAGAATAGAAAATGTGAGGAGTCACTGAAATCATGACCTTCTGACACACTGAACCTCATTTCTAGGAGGTTGTAAATACAGAAGCAATTTTTCAGGCAAAGAAAAATTGTGATGTTAAAAATTGTGATGTTATGCTATACCATAATCAAATGCAAATGTCAATGTGTGACATGCTGACTTGATTTTATAGATTAATTTTGTAAGGAGGAAAGGCAAGGCTTACAACATAACACTTCCTTGTTTTTAAAAAAAGTTTAGGCACCTTTTTAAATATACTACTCTTCTAAAAAGGGGCTTTTTTTCTTTCAGTTAAAAAAGGAAATAAATTCTGCTATTTTTCTGTTTGCAAAAAGAGAGTAATATTCGAGCCCCCTTCAACTCAAGTTTACACTTCAGAATTAGATTTAGATATAGAGGAGGGTAGGCACTAGTGTGTGTTGTCTCAGCTCACTGCAGGATGGTCATGGAGAGGACCACTTTCTCCCTCCACGAGAATCCGAATGGATGGATGGATGTAGATGATTGGGGAAAGATGATAGATAGATAGATAGATAGATAGATAGATAGATAGATAGATAGATAGATAGATAGATGGAGATAGGTGATAGCTATTCTTAAAATTTCTGGGATATGAAGCCATATTTTAAAATCTTCTTTCCCTTAGATTCCTTTTGTATTTCAACTCAAATCTAGCCCTTCAAATTGTCACTATTGCTGCTGGGCAGACAAAGAAGAGTCAAGGTCTTAATCTCCAACCTCAGGGAACTAAGTTCTCCATTATATTTAAAATCCCCAAAATACATTTCATATATACATATAACATTAAATGTATATATTTAATGTTATTCTTAATAACTTGTTTTTCTCAAACATAAAATAAATTGTTACTCTGAGGAAAAACAGAAAAAACAATCTGACAACAATCCTAAAATATTTATCTTCACCTTTTTTTAAAGTTTTCCTAAAGAAAGGTTTTGCATTGATAAAAAGTAAAGGTGAGGCAGAGTTTTCATTATCAGATGGAGGCTGGATTATTAAAACTTGGCTCTTGACATTTTTTAGTCCATTTTAAAAATAGTTTCAAATATCTGTGGACAAAGGGTCCTCACATTGTCACCAGCAGCTGCTGGGCTGAACGTGACAGTTGTCCCGTGAATATCCTGTGAACACACAGAGAAAGGAGTGAGCTAGGGAAGCCATCATCCACTGGACTGAATACAATTAAACATTAATTTTCTGCCAAAGATTATCTCAATATTCTCTATACAATGTTCTACATATGGTTCATCCCTATGGGATTTAAGAAATCTAAATTTAATCTCAGCCACTTTATTTCACATTTTCAGGAGTTATATTTGTCATTTGGCTTATAATATCTCCTATCTGGTCTAAACTGTTCACTTCTGCCTTTTATTTTCTTGCTCAGCTGGAAGCTAAATCAACAAAACTGCTTGGTACAGTAAATCACATGTTCACTCCATGGAGCTCTATCGCATTTTTAAAGTAAAAAGTCATTTAAAATATTCTATATCAACAGTAAAAATGGAAAAGTGAACTTTTTTCCTAAAAGGAACAGAAAGAATGTTAAGTACTCTAAGAGATGTATGGTGAATGTCGAAGACCAAAAGGCCAATACATTTGCACAGCTACATTAAGTAACAAATGGAGCTGCACGGAATTATTCAGCTAAAATTCAAGCTGAGTTGAGCAACACCAGGGTGCAGCCCTCACCTTACATGAGTGCTTTACCTTATAAGCAAACTTACATTCCACCTGAAGAGCTCCCCGGCTCCCTGCCATTTTTATAGCAGCTTTCATCGCATTTCTAACCAGAAAGGCTTTGCTCTGAATCATCTTGAGGTAATACTGGTGAGCAGGAAGCCAGTAATAGAAGAACTTTAGCAAATCTACATGTGAACAAAAAACAGATCAATCAAAACCGCTACTGACCAAATCAGCAAAGCTCTCTATTGATCAATGGGAATATATTGAAGCGTAGTAGGAGCTATAATGACCGCTTAGAAGAAAAATAAGAAAGATGTGCTTTTCAACCAAATGTAAAAACCAAGTAAATTTTTTGGCTCAAAAGATCCTTGAAAGTACTTGGATGGTTTTTTGTTTGTTTGTTTGTTTTGAGAAACTGTAGGAATATGACATATTTTCATGGAAGAAGATTACATTAAAAAAACTAACTGAACCTGCCCCTCATTAGCATAACTGATGAACCCACTACCCAGGTCCAGGGGCTGCAGGGCAAGTTCCTGATAAGAAGTTTTTTGTGCATGCCTAGAAGACAAAATAACAGCGAACAATAAGTTTGCTTTGTATTTTCCCCCTTTACAATATGAGGGGAAGAATACTTGTGAGATAATAAAGCAATGAAATATATTTACCCTTTAAATATTTTTTATTCATCCACGTCCAATGCTGAGGTTCCTTGCCCAGTGAAAAAGAGAGCAGTTGCTGCCCTGAACAAAGAGGCTGTTAAACAGCTCTGATCTGCAACTAACTTTCTTGACTCTGTAGGAAAATGTTCTTGGAGGAGAGAGGAAGGAAACTTAACTCTTTCAGACTCCATTAACATATCAAGAGTCAGGTCTACCAGAGTAAATCTTAGACCTTTACTGTATGCCTAAGGTAGAGAGAATTCAGGACATGGCAGGAAAAGGAAGCCCATGACTTCCACGCTGCTGTAGGGTGAACATAATATGGAGGTTTGAAGCAGAGTAATGCAATAATGTCAAGGTCCTCTGCCTCCTCACACCCTCAGAGAAATATCCATAACTTGAGGAAGAAAAAGAGGTGGTACTGTAGGAGGATTCAAAGAGGATGAGGAGCTCGATATTAATGGGCATATTTATGACAGAGCCTCTAGGCACCCAGGAGAACCCCAAATCTGAGCTCCTGCATCAGATCCAACATGATGCAGGTGGGATGGCACAGAGGTAATGGTGAGAGATGGCTGACAAAGTGAACAGGAAGCAGCAGTCCTGGTTGCTTATGACCTGTGTGTGGCATGCAAGCATCTAAATGTCCCCATGCCCCTCAGGAAGGCACTAAAGGAATATCTATTCTATAGCTACAATCATTTCCAAGTGCTGCACACCTACACATGAAGTACTGAGCCCTATGGTGGTGCATTTTATATTATGCATTAAGGCTGTACCAGTTACACCCCTACTGACAGTGTCAGTTTCCCCAAAGTCTCCCCAACACTAGATGTTTTCAGTCTTTTTAAGTTGCTAAGTTATTAGGTGGAAATACTATTTTATCATTATTTTTAAAGATTTTTATTCAGCACTTGTGTCATTGGCCTTTCTTAGGCCAACTTTAAAAAAAAAAAACAGCAGTTCATGTAACTCAAGGGACCAAGATGGCAACACAGGAGGCTTCTGAACTTTTCTCCTCCCATGAATGCACTGAATATACAGCAACACATAGAACAATTCCCTCAGAGAAATCCAGAAACTGGCTGAGCAACTCTTACACATTGGGCAAATGAGAAAATACATCAAGACAAGTAAGAAAGGCTGAGACACACCCTCACCAGAAACCCCATCCTTGGCATAGCAACATAAAATTGGAAAGGAACAGCCAACTCTCAGCTTGCCACTGAGAAGCAAAGCATCTGGATCACACACCTAACATGTCAACTTCTAAGTCTCCCACCGAGTGATGGGCCCCCAAAACACCTAGATCTGAAAGCCAATGGGGCATGTGAATTAAGACTCATAGGAATATAGAAAACAAGTGTTTTTATTGGGTATGTGAGCACTTGCTTCAGCTATTCCCCCAGGGCTCAGTGCAGAGGGAGCAGGCAAAAATGCCCACCTCCCAGTCTTCCCAGAAAGGGGTTTGACTGCATAATTTACAAGCTGCTGCCAGTGGGTCCAGCTTCTACTTTGCACACTTCTAGGAGTTGGCTGTGATTCTTCACAGAGCCCAGTAGGACTGAAGGGCATTTCAGAAGGTTTCTTCTTCTGGTGCACTCCAACAATAAAATCATATTACCAACATCTCTCTGGAAAGAGATTCTACATGTACCTAATGCCCCAAATTTTGCAGCTGCCAATTAAGAGACAGACTCTCAAACCACCTTGCTCTGGTAGCCAATGGGGATTGCATTCATGTGTCCCATAGGACTGTAGCAAACAAAAAACTAGCTTTTAAGCAGGCACAGGAGCACCTCCCAATGGCTCTACACTCAAGCTCAACACAGAAGGAGAAGGCAAAAACACACAACCCTCAGTTTCTCCCTGAAAGGGGCTTAACTACGTACCTTCCCAGCTGCTATCAGGCTTCTAATCAGCCTACATTTACTTGATGACTCTTATCCTCCCCTAGGGATACTGATGGGTCTTGGCACACCCTCAACTTAGTGGGAGCCACTAAGAACAAAGAAAGTGGCTTGGACAATCACAAAAGTTTGAAAGAAAAAGGAGCTCATTCTGGGCTGATTGACAAGGTCTTCCTACATAAGACCACTCTTTCAAGACTAGGAGTGGTGACTGTTTTATCTAATACACAGAAACCAACACAGAGAGGCAATAAAGTGAAGAAACAAGGGAATATGTTCCAAACAAAAGAACAATATAAATCAGAAACCAATCTTAATGAAACAGAGATAAGTGATTTATCTAATAGATAGTTCAAAATAATGGTCATAAAGATGCTCACTGAGGTCAGGAGAGTAATGCAGGAACAAAGTGTGAATTTCAACAAAAAGATAGAAAATTTTAAAAAGTACCAAACAGAAATCACAAAGATGAAGAATATAACAACTGAACTGAAAAATTTGATAGAAGGGTTCAACAACAGACTAGATCAAGTAGAAGAAAGAATCAGTGAACTTGAAGTCAGTGGATATTATCCAATCAGAGGAGAAAAAATAAAAAATAATGGAAAAGGGTGAAGATAACTTAAGGGGCTTATGAGACACCAACAAGCAGACCAAATTCCATTATAGGAGGTCCCAGAAGGAGGAAAAAGAGAGAAAAAAGCAGAAGGCATATTCAAAGAAATAATGGTTGAAAACTTCCTAACCTGGGGAAATTAATAGACATCCAGATCAAGGAAACACAAAAAGTACCAAAAAAGAAGAATCTAAGAGGTCCACACAGAGACACACTGTAATTAAATTGTCAAAAATTAAAGGTAAAGAGAATCTTAAAAGCAGCAAGAGAAAAACAACTTGTTACATACAAGGGAACACCTGTAAGACTATAAGTAGGTGTTCAGGCAGAAATTTTGCAGAACAGAAGGGAGTGGGATGATATCTTCAAAGACCTCAAAGAAAACAACTGCCAACCAACAATATTATAGCTAGCAAAATTGTCCTTCAGAATTGAAGGACAGATTAATAGTTTTCTTTATAAACAAAAGCTGAAGGAGTTTGTCACGTTTAGACCAGCCTTATAAGAAGTGCTAAATGTAGTTCCTCAAGCTGAAATGAAAGGATGATGATTAACAACATAAAAACATATGAAAGTATAAACTCATTGGTAAAGGTAAATATATAGTTGAATCTATAATGTTGTAAAATATTGTAATCTAATATTGTAAAAGTGATGGATAAATTACTTATAACTCTAGTATAAAGGTTAAAAGACAAAAGTATTACAAACTAATAATTTGTTATGTATATGTAAATTGTGACAACAAAAACATAAAATGTGGGGAAAATGTAAAATTATAGAGCTTCTGTAAGCATTCAAAGTTAAGTTGTTATCACTTTTAACTAAGCTGTTATAACTGTAAGATGTCTTATGTGAGCCACATGGTAAACACTTTTGGCACACACAAAAAAAGAAAGAAACCTTTCTTAGATACACAAAAGATTTTTTAAAAGGAATCAAAATATACCATGACAGAAAATCCTTAAATCAAAAATAAAAAGACAATAAAAAAATGAACAAAGTTACTACAAAACAGCCAGAAAACAACTATCAGAACACCCATAGTAAGTCTATACCTTTCAATAATTACTTTAAATGTAAATGGACTAAATTGTATAACCAAAACACAGAGTTACTAAATGGATAACATAAAACAAGACTCAATTATATGCTGCCTATAATAGACTCACCTCATCATTAAAGACATGAATAGACTGAAAATGAAGGGATGAAAAAAGATATTTTATACAAATGGAAACCAAAAGACAGCAGGGCTAAATATGCTTATAACAGACAAAATAGAGTTTAAGCCAAAAATTATAGCAAGAGACAAAGAGGGTCATTATACAAGGATAAGGGTGTCAATTCATCAAGAGGGTATAACAATTGTAAATATTTATACACCCATCATTGGAATATCTTAATATTTAAGCAATTATTAATAGATATAAAGGGAAAAATAATAATTGTAGGCAACTTCAATAACCTGCTTTCAAAAATGAATAGATGATACAGACAAAAAATTAATAAGGAAACAATGGACTTAAACTACACACTAGATCAGATGAACCTAAAAGACATACACAGAACTTCCATCCACTAGCAACAGAATACACATTTTTTTCAAATGCACATGGAACATTCACCAAGATAGATCGTATGTTGGCTACGAAACAAATCTTAATAAATTTAACAAGATGGAAATGATATCAATCTTTTCTGACCATATTAATATGAAACTAAAAATCAATTAAAAGAGAAAACTCTTCCAACTCATTTTATAAGGCCAGCATTATCCTGATACCAAAACCAGATAAGGATGCTACATGAAAAGAAAATTACAGGCCAATAACCCTGATAAGCATAGATACAAAAATCCTCAACAAAATATTATCAAACTGAATTTAGTAGCACATTAACATGATCATATACCATGACAAGTGGGTTGTATTCCAGGGATGCAACAATGGTTCAACAGCTGCAGATTATGAAGTATAACAATCATGATCATCTCGATAGATGCAGGAAAAGTGATTGAGAAAATCCAAAGTTTTTTCATGATCAGAACTATAAAGAAACTGGGTATATAAGGAGCATACTTCAACATCATAAAGGTCATGTATGACAAGCCCACAGCTAAAATCATATGCAATGGTGAAAAAGAACACTGGCCTGAGCCATTGAGACCACTTGGTGTTTTGTATTTTGGCCCAGGTTTTCTGCCTCTGTCTCCCTGCCCTGCCCCTTGGCTTGTTCCTTTCAGTGTCTTCTCTCTCTTTTCCTTTTGTTCATGACTCTGTTTTGCTCATTTCCTTGGAGCTCAACTGCCTAATTAAGATGCTGCCTTTTAGTTGAATGTCACTGAAGAGTTGTGATTGCATGTTCAATCTGAACTCTGAAGAGTGAGTGTTCAGACAGTATTTAGGGTTTCTGGTGGTAAAGCTGGTGAAAGAGCTGGCCTTTGACCTAGATTCCTGGAAAAGACACCCATTCTCCTCACCTCCTGACCAACTCATATTCATAAGTGATAAGAAGGTCTCTCGTGGGAACACTATTATGCACCCAATACAGGAGTGAAGGCTCAAGATAAACTAGATGCTGTTATTTGGATAGTGTGTTTCTCAGTGACCACCAAGTGAGAGCACAGAGTGGGGGAACTGGAGGTGTTGAAAATGACTTGAGAGAGGGTCTGTGTGCCTGATGTCTGTACCTCATACATGGCTGGTCCAAACCAGGGCTGCTGCATCCAGGAGTAGACAAAGTGAAGGAAGGAAGGGGCTGCAAGGGCAGCACCTCTACACAAGTTCTGTTGTTCACCCCTTCCTTATCTTCTTGCCAGTTAGGATGAGGGTACAGCCTTAGCAGTGGAGGCTGAAGGGAGGTTTACAGGTGGCTGAATGTCAGCTGAAAAAGTCAGTCACCAGCTGCAGCTCCATGACCATGCTTCTCACTTGTCAGGCCCTAACTTTCTAGGATGTTGCCTTAGAGCAAGAACAGACCCAATAGCTAGTCCTTCATTCTCCAGTGTCTGCTGTAGAAGCATGAGGGCAGTGTTTGCTGAACTCTCCAGGACCTCCCAAATCCAAAGGGCAAGTGACCATGTGCAGACCTCTTCCCCCATCCTGTCTCTCATCCAGCACCTGGTGAGATTGGTGGTACCTAGGAAGGAAGCACATGGATAAAACATATATGAAAGGGAGGTGGGTACTTCTTTTGTGTCTTCTTTTTTCCCACTGCTAAAATTGCATTATTTATAGCAATGTAAAAATATCCTGAGAGTGGGGAGGAGTGTTTAATACACAACATCAGGGAAAAAAAAAAAAAAAAGGTTTATGTTTAAGATCAGGAAAAAGACAAGGATTCTCACTCTAACCACTTTTATTCAACATAGTATTTGAAGTCCTAGACAAAGCAATTAGACCAGAAAAAAGAATAAAAGACATCTAAAATGGAAAAAAGAAGTAAAATTGTTTCTATTTGCAGATGGCATGATATTATATATAGAAAACCATAAAGACTCCATCCAAAGACTGTTAGAATTAATCAATGAATTTGGTAAAGTTGTAGCATGCAAAATCAATATACAAAAATCAGTTGCATTTCTATACACTAACAATGAACTATCAGAAAGATATTCTATAGCATCTAAAGAATAAAATACCTAGGAATACATTTAACCTAGGATATGAAAGATTTGTACACTGAAATCTATTAAAAAGTTGATGAAAGAAGTTGAAGAAAACACAAATAAATGGGAAGATATCCTGTGTTCATGGATTAGAAGAATTAATATTGTTAAAATGTCCATACAAACCAAAGCAATCTACAGATTCAACGCAATCAAAATTCCAAAGGCATTTTTCACAGAAATAGAAAAAACTGTCCTAAAATTTGTATGAAACTACAAAAGACCCTAAGTAGCCAAACAAATCTTAAGAAAGAAGAGCAAAGCTGGAGGCCTCACACTTCTGGATTTCAAACTATATTGCAAAGCTGATAGTAATCAAAACAGTATGGTACTGGCACAAAAACAGCAACATATATTAATAGAACAGAATAAAGAGCCCAGAAATAAATCCATGCATATTGTTCAATTAATTTTTGACAAAGTAACCAAAACTCACAATGAGGAAAGGATAGTTTCTTCTATGAATGGTGTTGGGAAAACTGAACAGCCACATGCAAAAGAATGAAACTGGACCTGTGTCTTACACCATACACAAAAATCAACTCAAAAATGGATTAAAGACTTGAATATAAGACCTGGAACCATAAACTCCTAAAATAAAACATGAGGTTAAATTCCTTGACATTGATATTGGAAATAATTTTTCAGATTTGATACTAAAAGCAAAGGCAACAAACAAAAACAAACAAATGAGACTGCTTCAAACTAAAAAGATTCTGCACAGCAACAGAAACCAGCAAAAAATGAAAAGGCAACCTACTGAATGGGAGAAAATATTTACAGACCACATATTCAATAAGAGATTAATATCCAAAATATACAAGGACTCATACATCTCAATAGCAAAAAAACAACTAACCCAATTTAAAAAATGCACAGAGAAGCTGAATAGACATTTTTCCAAAGAAAACAGGCAAATGGCCAACATATACATGAAAAGACGTTCAACATCACTAGTTATCAGAGAAATGCAAATCAAAACCACATTGAGGTATCACTTCACACTTATTAGGATGGCTATTACCAAAATGACAAGAGATAAGTGTTGGCAAGGATATGGAGAAAAGGGAAACCTTGTGCACTATTGATGGGAATGCAAATTGGTGCAGCAACTATGGAAAATAGTATGGAGTTTCTCCAAGAAACTAGAACTAACATGTGATCCACCAATCCAACTTCTAGGCATATAACAAGAGTTTACAAAATCAGTATCTCAAAGAGATATCTATACTCCCATGTTCATTGCAACATTAGTCACAATAACCCAAATATGGAAAAAACCTGGGTCGACCAATGAATAGATCAAGAAACTATACACACATACACACACACACACACACACACACACACACAATGGGATATCATTCAGATTTAAAAAAAAAGGAAATCCTGCCATTTGCTACAACATAGATGAACCTGGAGAGCATTATGCTAAGTGAAACAAGCCACACAGAAGCAGAAAAACAAATACTTCATGGTATCATTTATATGTGGAGTTGTTGGGGGAAAAAAGTCAAACTCATATAAACAGAGGTGGAATGGTGGTTGGTAGGACCTGGGAAGTGAGGGGAAGATGGAGGAGGCTGGTTAAAGGATATAAACTTTCAGTTATAAGCTGAGTAAGGTCTGAGGATCTCATGCATGGTATGGTGACTATAGATGATAATACTATATTGTATAATTTAAACTTGCTAAGAAATTAGAACTAAAGTTTTCTTACCAAAAAAGAAAAAACATGTTTATAAGTGAGGAGATGGATGTGTTGATTAACTTAATGGTGGGAATCCCTTCAAAATATGTATGTATATCGAACCATCACATTGTACACTTTAAATATATTACAATTTTATTTGTCAGTTATACTCAATGCTGAAAAAAGTTAAAAATAAAAATGTTCTTTAGTATTCACTATATCTCCAGCACTATTCCAAATGGTTTGCCTGTATTATCTCATTTAGTCATCATAACAATCTCATGAGAAAAGTGCTACTGTCATTCCCATTTTACAGAAGAGGAAGTTAAGCACAGAGATGTTAAATAACTTGTCCATGGTCACTCAGAAAATTAGGATTCAAGTGCAGACCACCTGCCCCAGATCTGGCACTCCATGTTATTATGGAAGCTATTTTAGAAGAAAAGTATACAACATAGGGAAAGTCGAGTGGAGTCTCAGAAAAATGATGAATGCTGGTCATAGAGCTGCCAGGGGTGGCAGGAGGAAGGTGTGAACTGACTGGAGAAAAACTGAGAAAAGCTTAAAAGATCAAGAAGAGTAAACTAGTAGGTGTCCAGTCACTGAAAAGATGTATAAAAGATAAAAATTTGATAAAGAAGTCCAAGGAGAAATATAGAGAAGCTACTAAATTGAACTCAAGTGACACATGGACTGTGATTTCCATTCAGTCCCAAAGAGCACATCTGGGAAGGTTAAGAGGGACGTGCATGCAAGACACACTGTGTGAACAAAATAAGCAAGAGCTTCCTTCCCGGGGCACTGCCTGGGCTGTTCATGGACAGTTGTTTCTCAGTCTTCTAAACACTGCAGAGAAGGATGCATCTCATGTTTACATGAGCAATGCATATTGTCTTGACTCTACCATGAAAATTAGCCCCAAAGTTAAATGTTTCTGGAATAGAACATGGCATTCTTTTCCCCATTTTCCAGTCACCAGTCAAGTGATTTCCTGAAGTGGTACAATAAATAGTCAAATCTTGTTACTAAAGGAAAAACAATGTAATTTTCACAATTGTGAAATAACTACTGTTATCCCCTGATTCTAACCAGGTCCTCAAATTAAACCTGCAAATGATCCCTAGTGCAGTCCATCAATAACTAAGAAAATGACCTGCTGCCTTATAATTCTTATTTTATAATAACCAGGAACTTTCTGCTCTCACTCATCATTAAGATGTTAAATTGTATGTTGATGAACTTTCTAAGGTAGAGATTTTTCTAACAGTTTTTAGCTTTTCTCACATATGCTGGCATTTTAGACACTAAAAGAGAACCATGCAGAGGAGAGTTGGTGAGTTCCAAATGCATGAAAAGAAAAGACAGGTAACACGTGGAGGGAGTGAAAAGAACCTAAAATGCTTCGAACATTAAAAAAAAAGATTATGTTTACTTTGGATTCCAGCTGAGATACAGACCAGTGGGGGTTTTTTTCTCTCTGCTTTAGATATCAACTTACAGCTAGAACTATTAAGATCTCCAATTAACATGTGGACAGCAGAAATGTCAAAGTAAGGAAAATGAAAGAGAGGCAAAAACATTTTTATTCCTATTCAGTATCTTCTCTCACAGTTTCTCCAGTTTCCATCCCATGTGGGGAAATTGACATGTACTGAAGATTGCCTTCTGAACTTGAACGAGCTGTGACAAAAAAGGAACTCTGGAGCTTTATGATTTATTGCTTTATCATTTTTAGTGCCATCTCTGTCCATCCTCAAATCTAGGGCAAGCTACAGGACATATTAAAAGGGCAACATATTCTGTATTCCTTTTTTAAAGGGCAAAGCACTGACCATTTTCTACATACAAGGCACTTGTCTCTTAGCTCACTGTTTGATGAGTAACATTAAAGCCTGCATTTTAGACCACTTCAATAAAGAAGAATGTATTTTCCCCACTCAACCAACTTTTAAATTTTTGCACTGTGATTCTTTTTTTCCTATTAGCCTGTAGCTATTTTAGCCGACATTCTGCTGACATTCTCCTTTTAAGTGAAATGTGTTTTGTCATATACACAAAAAATACATATATACACAGATCCATGTTGGAACTGGCTTCAAACTGTGCAGGTCCATGTAATCACCTGTCATCCGAGCCTATCACCCACTATCTGAAGAGGCAGAAGCAAGTCCGGCCACCATCCCTTCCCCAAAGGACCAGAAAACTTAAAGGCATTGGTCAGTTAGAATTACAAATATAGTACCATGCATTTAGTAAATGACATGGTTGAACTTAAAATGTAGACAAATACCTGCTCTTGGGTCTATTCTAAGTGTTCATTATTTTTATTGTCATGGCTCAAAATCTGATTCCAGATTTTGTTTGTTTGTTTTCTTCCTTTCCCTGGTGCTCTTAACCATTCTTTGTCAGAGACAATTATAAAGCTGAGTTCCAGCTTTTCATGAGATTTAGGGCATGGGTTGACAAACATTTCCTCTACAGGGCCAGATAATAATATTTTAGACTTTTCAGGCCATACTGTCAGCCTATGTTGCAACTATTCAACTCTGTCCTTGTAGCCCTAAAACCGCCATAGACAATGTGTAAGGAAACAGCTATGGCTATGTTCCAATCCAATTTTCTGCATGCAGGATTTAGTTCTGTCCTTCCACTGTGAGTCCCTGCCCTAGAGTGCAAACTAATACCTTTTATCTTAGTTATCTCAGTTCACCACACTGAAATTTCCGAAACCAATTTAAAATGTCAGAATATAGAATTGAATTAACATTCAAAAATCAGTAGACATTGGCAAATATTACAAATTTTTAAATTTTACCTAAATGTTTACTTAGGACAGTTTATAAAAGTCCATTAATTTTCACAAGGTTGATTGTTTTCAGAAACAGTGAGTTAGCAAATACAATACACACTCACAGTTAAATAAAAGTGCCTTCCCATTACAATTACATATTCACATAACATTTAAGTAATTTTTGTCTCTCCGTCCGCCACTCTATAGTATTATAAGTAATTCTGAGTCATCTTCCATACATCATCATGTTAAACCAAGCACAGAGACTAGAAACAAAGAAAGTTTTAGTGCAAATACCCAAATTTTTACTGAATTTAAATATAGCAGGTTTGAACTCCCAAGTTGCATATGATGGTAAATGCAAAGTGAAAGCAGTTATTAAAAAGAATAGAGAAAAACAAATACCGTATGCTAACACTTATATATGGAATCTAAAAAAAAACCAAAATGGTTCTGAAGAACCTAGGGGCAGGACAGGAATAAAGACGCAGATGTAGAGAATGGACTTGAGGACACGGGGAGGGGGAAGGGTAAGCTGAGACAAAGTAAGAGAGTGTCATGGACATATATACACTACCAAATGTAAAATAGATAGCTAGTGGGAAGCAGCCTCATAGCACAGGGAGATCAGCTCAGTGCTTTGTCACCACCTAGAGAGGTGGGATAGGGAGGATGGGAGGGAGATGCAAGAGGGAGGAGATATGGGGATATATGTATACATATAGCTGATTCACTTTGTTATACAGCAGAAAATAACACACCATTGTAAAGCAATTATACTCCAATAAAGATGTTAAAAAAAATACTTTCCCCAAAAAACTTTAGTTTACCAAAAATATTTTTTCAATTCTAATTTGGAACATCTGATATGAAATTGCCAATTAAGAAAAACTAACTTTACAAGTTCTATCACACCATATGTCTACATTATCTCTTCTTTTTACTTTCAGTAATGTTTGTTATCCAAAAATCTGCAAATACAGAACATTTACAATCTAATTATAAACTTTATAAAAGCATCTTTTAATAAAAAGTGATTATTTTCCGGCCTTCTTCTCCATTGAGAAATCATAGTGTCAAGACAAAAATCTTAAATAACAATAAGAAAGGAAGAAAGAAAAAAGGAAAGGAAGGAAGGAAGGAAGGAAGGAAGGAAGGAAGGAAGGAAGGAAGGAAGGAAGGAAGGGAGGAAGGGAGGAAGGAAGAATTTTCCAAAAAAGTTTTTCCTGGAGAATTTGTAGATAACCACTATGCTGGGGATATTGCCATGCAAGAATTTCTTCTTCCCATCTCTTTTATTCCCAGTGCTATGAAGTTATCTTTCTAAGAGCAAATTTAAGTCTGAAACATGGAAATTGGGAATTTAGAAAGAGACCCTATTCTATTAGCATTAACATTTAATTCTGCACATCAGAATTCTTAAAATTGTGGATAATCCCACAATAAGGAAATGTATATAGTCCTTAACTTTTTATCTTGTCACCCAAACTCCTGCCCTGCAGGCCACAGCCACACACCCATTTCATAAATACATTTTGCATAAAATTCTTTACCTGTTTTAATAAACAGTGACATCCTTATATCACCGTTTAAATAAACTTTTAGACCTCAAGACATATTTTTATCCCAATTAGTTCTCATTATATTTGCACAATTTCCAGAATCTCAAACCCAAAACTTTTTACTAGGGAATCTATTTAAAAGCAGAATTACTCATAAACAAAAACTTAACTTGGAAAGAGCTTCCACTTTAATTTCTCCTTCTAAGATGTTTATTGAAGTTAGTTTTTTCACAAATTTACTCTCATGCTATCATTTCTAATATTTTTAACATCCATGCTCATTTTTGCAATACTTTTACCTCTGTTTCAAAGTTTTTTCTCACTTCCCAGTAAAGGAAGATTCCACATGTGAAAGGGTCAGGCCCATTCCCCAGCTATCTTTGCATCCTGTTTGTTCTCTCCATCTTGAGAACTGGTAGCCTTGAACCCCAAAGAAGAACTGAATTCCAAAAGCAGAAGAAACTGAACTCCAAACTGGAAAGTTGTCTCCTTCATGCAAGTGACCATTTCTGGCTTCCATAATTTGTCATCTGCGGTCCACGACTGGATATGCTCAGAAGTGGCTGAGAAACAAGAACGAGGGATTCTACACCTCACTCTTCATGGTCCCCACAGACCCCAGTGATCCCTCTCTCTGGGCAACAGGAAGAGCAGGAAAATTCATCTCCTGGTTGTTAGTCAGAAAATATATAATTCAAAGCCAGAAATTTTCCTGATTTTGTGGTGATCGACAAGCACTTAACCTTTCTGAACTTCAATTTCCTCATCTATAAAATGGGGATAATTTCTATTATGTTTAGTTCTAGGAATAGAGTAGTACACAGTCAATAAAAAGCACTTGTGATGACTATCAAATTGAAACACGAAATGGCATTTTTATACATTAAAATTGTTCAAATACTAGCAATTTCATACAGTTGAATCTAATGTATTTTCACTTCAGAGCGATTGGATAAGTAGCTGCAGTGTTATTTTATGTGTCTTTGTACTGAAATAATGAAGAAACGATTGCTGAAAGCCTGTGCCTTCTGACAGATACACTAACCCCAACTTGGTGCTATTGATATGGTTTTAGAAAGAGGGCCTAAAGGAGACAGCAGAGAAGGAGAGATTCCATTATGCTTCCAGGTATTTATTGCACAGTTGGGTTGAAGTTACTTTTTCAGATAAAATTATATGGGCTTTGGGTTTGGTACCAAAAGATAAACTAAAGCAGCTGACAGCTTATTCTAAAGCAGTGGTTAAGATTATAAATAAGTGAAGTATCAAGGCAATCAAAAATTATTGAATGAGTTATTTATACTAATGTAAACAACATAATTCATTACTTTTTTGTGATAAAAAATACATAAAATTTACCATCTTAACTCTTGTTAAGTATACAGTATAGTAGTATTAGTTATATGTACATAATTCGTTGCTTTAAAAAAAAAAACTTAATCAACTACCATTATATCTTACCCATAGTCTTAGAGCTCCACAGAAATATCAGTAAATTAATAGATCAAATTTAATACTTTTTGAGTATTATTCCAAAACTCAATCTATGTCTGTTTATAGAAAAGAGGAAAGAAAATTCCATCTTTACTAATATTATAAAATGACAATAATCCTAATCTACAAGTAATGAATAATCAGCATTTCAAACTTAAAACAAACCAAAGGAAAACAAAGAAAAGCTGACAGATACTTCCTTAGATGTGAGACAGGGTATAGATTTCTCCCTGTATAAGAGAATTCTAAATAAGCATTTCAACCAATGCCTGTATTTCAAATTAAGAGAACTCATAATTCATTAAATCCAGCCAGCCTTTCTCCAATTGATCTTAAATTAAGAGATTTTACCCTTTTTGAATGTATTCTAATTTGCTTCACAACCAAAGTCACAACCAATTGTGGTTCCTGACAGAAATATCTTAGTAGATTTTGTGGCTGCTATTTGAGTAACAGGGAGCAGTTTGCTATTTCCCCAAACTGCCAGTGGCCCAGGAATGATGCAGCAGAAGCTGTACTCTCTTCCAAGTATTTGACTCAAGCCTGATTCCTGTCCAAAAGAGTTCAGCTTTCTTCTTTAGTAACTATCACAATAATACTGATATAAAGTAAATAATACTTAAAGTAAGAATTCAATACAGATGAATGAATGAATCGTCTATTAAAAATTTAATTTTGTATAGATTGAAGTACACAACTGAATTACTGAGTTCTTCATTTGTCCATCAGGTATTTGAAAATCAGGAAGAATAAAGTAAATAAATCAAACTACTAAAAATATTCTACTTTTTGAAAATAGCTCCATGAATAAGAAATAGTCTCATACCACTTAATAAAAATGGGAAAAAAAAGAAATTGCCTCTAATTAATCTTGCATGGAGATATGTTAAACCACCACTAATCAGAAAAAGTCGGTTTGATCTAAAATGAATGTTAGTTCATTTTGGATGTTTATTCAGTTTTATTCAGACAAATTGAAACTTTACTCAGTACTTAAATTATAATTTAAGTATCTACATGATTAATGTTCCCACAGTTTTAGAAAATGAAATGCCACATTTCAACTCATCTCAACTAATGAAATATCATTCAATAAATTAAACGCTGATGTGTTTTGAAGCAGGCATACAGTTCACAGTGACTATGTGTACCCTATTAAGGATTTTAGGACAAGGTAAAAAATCAAAATAATGACAGATAAGAATTTCTAGCAAATCCAGAGCAACCTACAGTCTCATCTGGATGTGTATGCTTGTTCACTGTTTCATAGTTTACTAATGATTCATATTCACTGAATATGATCTTGTTAAGATGATGCCAAAGGGAGTATTTTACTCAAAACCTCATTCCTTTATGAAGAAATCTATCATATTTCTCATAAAGTAAGCCTATCTTTTTTCCATGAATGTTTCACATTTTACATTTTTTTAAGTGACTAAAGCAATCTATCTTGTTTGGAAATAGCAATTCCACAAAAGAATGAATTGTACATTTTGTCATACAAACTCCAATACATCATATTTGTCTGGTTCTCTATTAATATTCATGATATTTTTTGCACTATTTGTTTTCTAGATTGTATTTAATTCACTTCTACTTTTCTAGTAAATGTGATTGAATAAAAACCCAAATTGCTATTTTGTGAAGTGTGCTGAAGTGTTAATTGAAGTGTAATATGGTCAAAAATGACTAATGAAGAAGTTAATAGGACCATTTTCCATAGTCTACTTCCCAATAAGTTCTGTAACATGCTTGCATTATCATTGGCCTTTTTAGATTTTGACATAATATATATTTGCCATCACCATCAATGTAAAATCCAGTAAACTAAGATACAATATGGGAGGGTAGTGTAAAACTAAACTTTAAAATTCCAATAATTTAGTTGCCTATTATGTGATCTAGCTCAGTATTCCATAGCCATCTCAGGCTCCACATTTCTAAAACATAATTCTTTATCTTACCTAACATCACAAATATTCTCTTCCTCCTGTATTATGCATCCTAGTTATTGATAACAGTTGAAAGCATCTTTAAGGTTAGATGACCCTAAGTTCAAATCCCAGCTTTGCCACTATCTTCTGTGTGGTCTTAGGCAAGTTACTTAACCAAAGTGTCTTCATCTGCAGAATGTAGATAATAATTATTACATCATAGACTAAAAGAGATGATGAAGGTAAAGTGTTCTGCAGCGTCATATATCAATAATCTAAGAGTCTTACTTAGTCTCATTCTTCAATGACCCCTTTACAGCCAATCCAGCCTCAAATTTTGTTACTCCTTGAATATCTAAATATCTCTTAATCTGCCCCTTCCTCTTCACCTGCCATGGCAGCCTCAGTGTAGACCTTCCCTGCTTTTCTGCATCACTTCTGTGTCCTTCTTGATGGTCTCCCGCTTAAGCTCTAAGCCCCTCCAATCCATCTTCCACAAGACCTTCAGAATAACGTCATGAAATGTCTGGAATAATGTCACTACAAGACAAATCTGATTATTTCACTTTCCCAAATTAAGCTTTCAATAGCCTAAACTGAATCCATTTGTATGATTTTGAAAGCCCTCCATGATCTGAGATGCAGCTCCTGCTCACATGGTCAGCATTAGCTCCTCCTCATCCTCCACCCAACTCCATCACTGAACAGACCTATCATATTTACATGCTTTTGCATGTGCTGCTTCCTAGTCTGGAGTAGCAGGAAGACAACAGACATACCTCTCCAGATAGATCTAAATTGTCACTTTACATAACTGTGTATACAACAGAATTTTCTGTGTAAGATTTCTTAAAAGATTATTTGCTTGGTTGTTACAGAAATAGCAAGTATAAACCAGAAAATTCTACTTCAAAATATTTTCAGACATGCAACCCTGCTCTTTATTGCTAATATAAACAAATGTCTTCAACAAGTTCAAAGGTAGAACTTTCCAAAGCAAAACTTCAGAGGTCAGCCTGGAATCCAATTTTAATAGGACATTCTAGAGTAGATTTCTAAGAATTTATAATCAGATTTCCTAATAATCCCTTTCTTATACAATGTTAAATATACTAGAATTTAAAGAGGTGAAAATTGAGCATTTCTTTAAAAGCAATACAGTGATGTCATGAAGATGCAATTTGTACACAGTAAGAAAAAAATTAAAGGCATAAACTTGAGGATTATCTTCTTACTGGTGTTACTTTAAGTAATGTGTGAAATTTCCCTTCACGTTTTCAATGATCCATTGTGTCTCTCTTCCATGATTCTTTACCCTGATTTCAGAAGATATATTACTACTCCATGGGCAGGTGAAAATAAACATATTCTAAGCACAAAAGAACCATCATCAGAGTGCCTGCCTGTCTCTAGTTCTCTTACTCAGTGGTCTGAATGTGTTTGATATGTCACAATTCCCTATCCATTGCTGCCCTCCCTACTTCACTTCTCCCATCTGTGAAATACAGGTTTTCAAGGTTGAAACTTCACTTACCCTCATGGCTAGAGATTTTCACCAAATTCATCTTTATGAGTTTTCTCCATAGCAGTACTTTTGCAGGAACTCGGGGGTTGCTTAAATTGTGCCAACACTTTTATGTAGTTGTCACACTGACTAAAACAGAAATGAACCACAATCTTGCATGAAAGAAGATGAAATATACTTAATCTCTTTACTCTCCCTGTAATTATGAGAAAATAGCCATTAGTGAAGATCTTCTCAAACTAGGCACTATTGACCCTCTGGACCAGGTAAGTCTTTGCTGTGGGAGCCTGCTCTGTGCACTGTAGGATGTTTAGCATCATCCCTATCCTCTACACTCTAGATGTATGTAATGCAGCCCTTAAATGTCTCCCGACATTGACAAACATCCCCGGAGGAAGGACAAAATCACCCCTGGTTGAGAACCAGTGCATTAGATTGTGCTATTTTTCAAGTGCAATATCTACATCAGAGGCTGGCAAGCTTCAAACCACAAGCCAATCTGGCCACAGTCTGCTTTCATACAGTCCATGATCCAAGAATGGTTTTCACATTTTTAAAGGATTGTAAAGAGGAGGAGGAAGGAGAAGGAGGTGTAATAGAGACTGTAGGTAACCTGCAAAGCTTAAAATAGCCATTACCCGCAACTCTAGAGTAAGAGTCCTCCGATGGTTGAAATGAATAAACTGAGGCTCCAGAAACATAAGTGACCTGCCCAGTTTCACACATTCTGACATCATGTCCAGCTCTCTCACTACTCCCAGCTTCTTCCATTTCTGCAGTGTATGTTACACAGTACAATTAGGGTTCAAAATAAGGTTCCCAGTAAGGAGCAAGACAGGGAAATTGATTATCTTGCATATGCTTGAGTTTACGGCTGTTGTTCCCTTTTCTGATTTACTATTTGATTTGTACAGTAGGAATCCATGCAACATGTGTTCTAGTTTCATTTGTATAACTTGTTTGGGAAAAACACAATAAAAATTAATACTTTATATATCCAAAATATTAGAATCAGGATTTTTACCTACTTAATTTTAAAGAATATCATAAATCTTAAACTGTAATTACACATTGAAATTCAGAGACTGGTAAGAAGTTTTAATTGTCTACCTATCCCCCATTTCTAAACATAATACCACTTTTATTGCAAATAAAGAGTAGATACCTTTTTCTTTAAAATTCTCATTACTTCATGTTGCTTTGATGAGTAGGATAATAACAACAGAAATAGAGACACAGATGTAGAGAACAAACGTATGGACACCAAGGGGGGAAAGTGGCGGGGTGGTGGTGGTGGGATGAATTGGGAGATTGGGATTGACATATATACACTAATATGTATAAAATAGATAACTAATAAGAACCTGCTGTATAAAAAAATAAAGTTCTAAATTTAAAAAAAAAGAAAGAAATACCCAAGTTCATCTTGCTGCAGCTTAAATTCTTTTTGTTTTCTTTAGCAGCACAAGAATGCCATGTGCGCTTGTTGTAGTTCACTTACGTTTAAGATTGTCCCTTCTTCTTAATGGTTGTAGTTTTCCTGGCTTGATAACTGGGTTTTTTGACCTCTACAGTTTAAGGCAGCCTAGGATTCCCAAATTTGTCTGCACTCTGAAAGCACCTGGGTAGCTTCAAAAAATACATGAGCCTGTGTTCCACCCCCAGAGACTGGGAGTTAATTGGTCTGGGGTTTGGCCCCAGATTTGTAAGACCAAGTGATCCCAATGTGGAGACAAGTTTGGGGACTACTGGCATAGGAGTTAAGTATGCAGATTCAGGGCTAGGCTACTTGGGGTCACATTCCTGGTTCTGTTCTTTGTGAGCCTGGACAAATCACTTACAGTTATGGGTTTCCATTTCCTTATCTGTAAAATGGATACTCAAAGCTAACATTGCCTACTTCTGGAGGTTGTTGAGAATTAGTATATGTAGTATATAAAAACACTTGGTCTTTAGCATTTAGTAAGTCTTAGTCAGTCATTAGCAATTAATGGTAGTAGTAGTGGTGTTAGTAATATCAATACTTTGCATTGCCCTCAACCATTCTCTCTTCAATGGTGTTGTTGTTTTGTTGCTATTGTTTAAGTTAACACTTAATGGACCCAGAAATTGACCTAGCATTTAATTTGGATACACTCCTATGTAGACCATTACAAAATGCAGGCATGACCAACGACAATCTTTTAGGAATCTAGAACCATTTTACTTCCACTTTGTTGAATTTCTAATGATTAAATCAATGTCCCTAACAAATCAAAGTGAACCATGAAAATATTCAAGAGGAAGAATACTATTGTTATTTTAATTTTTTTCACAGTCACTCAATAACTGAATATTTGTTAAGGTCAAATCATTTAGATTATCTGTACATATTAAAAGTTTGGTTCAACTCACAATTCAATATATACATATTCTGATCTCATTTGTGTCCAGATTACTTTTTAACTATTGAATTTACATATATAAAACATCATCAATATAACTAAGTTGGGGGTTCTAGAAAACTTACACTTTTTAATTTTTCCATTGATTAAATTTAGTTTATTTGTCTTGTTAATCATACCCATTCTGAATGTAATTAAATTAACCTACTAAATGTTTTCAATGTGAACTGAAATAGACAAGAAATTTTATAATTAATGTAAGTTTTATGTCTAGGCTTGAATTATTTAAAAATAGCTGCAAAAGAATTTCTGAATTATTTTAGACAGATAATTAACCTCATTATTAGAATTATCATTGCTTGCTTAAAAATGTATTTACTAATACTCTTTCTCCAATTCAGAAATAAAATTATCCCTTGAACAATTTACCTAAAACCTTTTAGAAAATAAAATCCTTAATACTTTTAACTTTTATCTTAATCCTGTTGAGAAGGTAAAATATGTCTTGCAAGAATTGGGCAGGAAACCGCATTTAATGCCTATTAGAGTTAAAGGATTCTGTCTTCTTTCAAGGAAGCAGCCTTATGACAAATGGGTGAAAATTAATTTGAGGAAGGTTTTGACTCAATGTACAAGGAGGAAGAACAACAATAAAAAGACAACCCAATTTTAAAACAGGCAAAGGACTTAATAGACATTTCTCCAAAGATGGTCAATAATTACATGAAGAGATGCTCACTTCATTAGTCATTAGTGGAATGCAAATCAAAACCACACTGAGATACCACTTTATACCTACTACAATGGCTACATATATGTTTTAATGAAAAAATAACAAGGGTTGGTAAGGATGTGAAAAAACTGAAACCCTAGTACATTGCTGGTGAGAATGTAAAATGGTTCAATCACTGTGGAAAACAATTTGATGATTCCTTAAAAAGTTAAGCATCACAGCAATATCTTTTTGGATCCGTTTCCTACAGTAATGGAAATAAAAACAAAAATAAATAAATGGGACCTAATTAAACTCAGAAGCTTTTGCACAGCATGGAAAACCATAGACATAACAAAAAGACAATGCACAGAATGGGAGAAAATATTTGCAAACGATGTGACTGACAAGTCTCCAAAAATTTACAAACAGCTCATGTGGCCCAGTATCAAAAAAACAATCCAATCAAAAAATGGACAGAAGACCTAAACAGACATTTCTCCAAAGAAGACATACAGATGGCCAAGAGGCACATGAAAAGATGCTCAGCACCACTAATTATTAGAGAAATGCAAATCAAAACTACAATGAGGTATCACCTCACACCTCATCAAAAAAATCTACAAACGGTAAATGCTGGAGTGGGTGTGGAGAAAAGGGAACCCTCTTGCACTGTTGGTGGGAATATAAATTGGTACAGCCACTGTGGAGAACAGTACGGAGGTTCCCTAAGAAACAAAAAATAGAGCTACCATATGATCCTGCAATCCCCCTCCTGAAAATTATAATGTGAAAGGATACATGAACCCCAATGTTCATTGCAACCTTGTTTACAACAGCCAAGACATAGAAGCAACCTAAGTGTCCATCGACAGAGGAATGGATAAAGAAGACGTGGTACATATATACAATGGACTATTAGCCATTAAAAGGAATGAAATAATGCCTTTTGCAGCAACATGAATGGACCTAGAGATTATCATGCTGGGTGAAGTAAGTCAGACAGAGAAAGAGAAATATCATATGATATTGCTCTCATGTTGAATCTAAAAAATATACAAATGAATTATTTACAAAACAGAAGTAGACCCACAGACATAGAAAAGAAACTTATGATTACTAAAGGGTAAAGAGGTGGGGGAGGGATAAATTAGGAGTTTGGGATTAACATATGCACACTGCTATATATAAAATAGATAACCAACAAGGACCTACTGTATAGCACAGGGAACTATACTCAATATTTTGTAATAACCTATAAGGGAAAAGAATCTGAAAAAGAATGTGTGTGTGTGTGTGTGTGCATGTGTGTGTGTGTATGTATAGCTGAATCACTGTGCTGTACACCTGAAACTAACATGACATTGTAAGTCAACTATACTTCAATTAAAAAAAAAACTCATGTGAAAAAAAGAAGCTAAGCTTAGAATTACTATATGATACAGCAATTCTGCTCCTAGTTATGTAATCAAAAGAATTGAAATTGGGGACTCAAACAGATTCTTATATTCCAGTATTCATAGCAGCACTGTTCACAATAGCCAAAAGCTGGGAACAGTATATGTGTCCATCAACAGATGTATGGATGAACAAATGTGGTCTATACATGCAATGGAATGTTACTCAACCTTATGAAGAATCCTTGCTGCAATGTGGATGAACCTTGAAAATTTTCTACTAAAGTGAAATAAGCCAGACACAAAAGAACATGTATTACATGATTCTGCCTACATGAAATATCCAGAATAGGGAAATTCAGAGAGACAGAAATCAGGTTCAAAGTTATCAGGGGCTGAGAGAGGGCAGAATGGGGAATTACTGCTTAATGATACAGAGAGTTTCCATTTGGAGTGATGAATAACTTTGGAAGTAGATAGTGGTGATGGTTGCACAACATTGTAAATACACTTAACGCCACTAAATTCTACACTTAAAATAGTTTAAATGGTAAATTTCATGTTATATATGTTTTACCAAATTAAAAACAGTCTAAAAAATCTCTGGCAGGCAGATTCTGCATACCTGAGTGCTAAGAAAATGATAGGCCCAAAATATTGTATGGTGTGCCCACCTTTTATTTATTCGCAGAAAGTTTTTGATAAGAAGATATAAGCAGTGAAAACGAATTTGAAAAATTACAAAATCCCTCAAACCCTTTTTATACGTTTTTTGCTAGTGGGGATAGAAACAAGTACAATTTCAATGGTGGGTAATTTGGAAAATATCCAATAAAAACTACAAACACACTAATTTTTTATTTGGCAATTGTATCTGTAGGGTCTTATTATACAGATAAACATATTCATTGCATCAGTGTTTATAACAGAAAAAAATGGAAATAACATCCATAGAGAGAGGAGTGGTTAAATAAAGCACAAAACATCCATACAATGAAGTACTCTGCCACCTTAAAAAGAAATGAGGAAACTCTTTGTGTCATGGTAGAAAACAAACTATTCCAAGATGGATTAAGTAACAAAAGCACAATGCAAACAATGTGTATACCATGTGTGCACACACAATCTCTTATAGATGCAAAGAAGACCCCTGGATAAGTAAAGAAGAAATTGGTAACACTGGTTCCACCAGGAAGGAACTTGGGTAGACCAGGGATGGGGTGGAAGGAGTAGAAACTGTACTTCACATTTAGAATTTTGATCTTTCCCTGTCTAGTGATATGCAGGATACTCTTTGGTGATTCTGGGCTCGAGCCACAGCTCCCAGTCAGCCGCGTGATCCTCAGAGTGTACAACCGATACACTTATAACCCAGACAACTTTTCTGTTTTTCACTTTCAGTACAGTGTTCAGTAAACTATATGAGATATTCAACACTTTATTATAAAATAGGCTTACGTTAGATGGTTTTGCCTAACTGTAGGCTAATATGTTCTGAGTACTTTTAAGGTAGACTAGGCTAAGCTATGATGTTCAGTAGGTTAGGTGTATTGAACGCATTTTCGACTTACAATATTTTCAATTTATGATGGTTTTATTGGGACATAATCCACATCATAAGTAGAGGAAGATCTGCATACAGAAAAAAACATGTTTCTTTCTCCCTCATTTTTATTACAAGTCCAACCATTTATTTAGTGGAACGTTCACTCTGCTTTTACTTGAAATCAGTTTTTCAGGATGAGCAGTGTTGATAATTTGGGGCTGGATCCTTTGTTGTCCCGTGCATTATAGGATGTTAAGCAGCATTCTTGACCTCTACCTACTAAACATAAACATTATTCTCCTCCCCATGCTGTGAAAAAGATGTCTCCAGAGATTGCTAAATGTTCCCCAGGGATAGATGGGGTGGTGGGGCAAAAACCCCCACTTGAGAACCACTGCCTTGAGATAATTCATGTATGGTGTTGAACCCAGTACCTGGCTTAAGAAAATCTTCAAAAAGGAAAAAAAGAGAAAAGAATGGATTTTGTACAAAAGGTAGCAGAGCAGTTAAACAATAAAAAAAATAATAATGGTCTTATGACATAATGAGCTCTCCTTCAATGGAATATTCATAGCTTGAAGTTCATTCTTTACAAAACCTTTAAAAAGTGTCTTCCTTTGAGTGGAAGACTAGACTGTGCATCTCAAGTCCTTCCCACCAGTAAGATTCCTTGGTTCTGAGTATGGTTCACTCTGTTCCATGTTGACATTTACAGATATAGTACTGTTAATTGACTATGAGAAATTCTTCTTTGTAAAGTTTATCAAATTCTTTTATTCGGCTGGTAAAAAAAGTGCATGGAACTGCATTGTATTATGATGTTTTGCAAAAGATCATAAAAAGAGAAGGGAGAGGGAGTACATTTTTTGTCCTAAGTGCCAGAAAGGAAAATAAATTGATCCCTATAACCCTCTACTAAAGTATTCATTAGGAATTAAACACTTAATCATTTATGTATTTCAATATTCCTTTTTTTTTTTTTCTTGCCACACCATGCAGCTTGCGATATCTTAGATCCCCAATGAGGGATTGAACAAGGGCCCCAGCAGTGAAAGTGCTGAGTTCTAACCACTAGACCATCAGGGAATTCACTTAATATTCCTATTATATCTACTGCTTTTTTCTTTGAAAACTAATGGCCATCATAAAAAATCTACAAACAATAAATGATGGATAGGGTGTGGAGAAAATGAAACCCTCTTGAACTGCAGCACTATTTATAATAGCCAGGACATGGAAGCAACCTAAGTGTCCATGGACAGACGAATGGATAAAGAAGATGTGGCACATATATACAATGGAATATTACTCAGCCATAAAAAGAAATGAAATTGAGTTATTTGTAGTGAGGTGGATGGACCCAGAGAGTGTCATACAGAGTGAAGTAAGGCAGAAAGAGAAAAACAAATAGTGTATGCTAACACATATATATGGAATCTAAAAAAAACAAAACAAAAAGGTTCTGAAGAACCTAGGGGCAGGACAGGAATAAAGACGCAGACATAGAGAATAGACTTGAGGACACGGGGAGGGGGAAGGGTAAGCTGGGATGAAGTGAGAGAGTGGCATGGACTTATATACACTAGCAAATGTAAAATAGATAGCTAGTGGGAAGCAGCCACATAGCACAGGGAGATCAGCTCGGTGCTTTGTGACCACCTAGAGGGGTGGGATAGGGAGGGTGGGAGGGAGACACAAGAGGGAGGAGATATGGTCATATATGTATACATATAGCTGATTCACTTTGTTATACAGCAGAAACTAACACAACACTGTAAAGCAATTATACTCCAATAAAGACGTTAAAAAAGAAAAGAAGAAGAAAAAAAAGAGATTCTAGGCTCTGGCTCTTGTATAGACAAAATGAAAAACCTTTCTCAATTCAGAAAATGCTTTTGGGTAGAAAGAATAGTTAAGGAGCCATTAGAGAGGCTTCCACACTGTGGACAGCTCTTTGTTCTTCCCTCCACATTTCACAGTGTAATGTAGCCATGCTTCTGTACTCAAATAATGCTTTGATTTCTAGGCAATATTTGAAGACAAGAATGGGCTTTCTCCATCTGTCTACAACACCACTATTGAGACCTTTCTTTGGCATAAAGGACATATGATTTTAAAATTTGTATTATTATCCCTAATATTAGAACAATATTCACAAGTGATTAAAGGTTAAGGAAACACACCATAGAAATGTTTGTTACATTGGTTATCAATGAAACATCTGCCATTGATAAAAACTTTTCAATATCAATGTTTCTTTTTATTATAGAGAGTAACGATAATCCCTCCCCTTAAAAGGTAATAAAAACAAATTCAAAGGGGACAATTTTATACTTCAAAATAGAAAATATAAACAGACTAATCATAAGCACTGAATTAAAAATCTTCCAACAAACAAAAGCCCAGGACCAGATGCCTTCACCGGTGAATTCTATCAAACATTAAGAGAAGAGCTAACATCCATCCTTCTCAAACTCTCCCAAAATATAGCAGAGGGAAGAACACTCCCAAACTCATTCTACGAGGTCACCATCACCCTGATACGAAAACCAGACTAAGATGTCACAAAAAAAAGAAAACTACAGGGCAATATCACTGAAGAACAGAGATGCAGAAATCCTCAACAAAATATAGCAAACAGAATCCAGCAACCTATTAACAGGATCATACATCATGATAAATTAGGGTTTATCCCAGGAATGCAGGGATTCTTCAATATATGCAAATCAATCAATGTGATAAACCATATTAACAAATTGGAGGATAAAAACCATATGATAATCTCAAAAGATGCAGAAAAAGCTTTTGACAAAATTCAACACCCATTTATGATAAAAAACCCTCCAGAAAGTAGGCATAGAGGGAACTTACCTCAAAATTATAAAGGCCATATATGACAAACCCACAGCCAACACCATTCTTTTTTTTTTTTTTTAAACATCGTTATTGAAGTATAATTGCCTTACAATGGTATGTTAGCTTCTGCTTTATAACAAAGTGAATCAGTTATACACATACAATATGTTCCCATATCTCTTCCCTCTTGCATCTCCCTCCCTCCCACCCTCCCCATCCCACCCCTCTAGGTGGTCACAAAGCACCGAGCTGATCTCCCTGTGCTATGTGGCTGCTTCCCACTAGCTATCTATTTTATATTTGGTAGTGTATATATGTCCATGACACTCTCTTACCCTGTCACATCTCACCCCACCCCCTCCCCATATCCTCAAGTCCATTCTCTAGTAGGTCTGTGTCTTTATTCCCGTCTTGCCACTAGGTTCTGCATGGCCTTTTTTTTTTTCCCTTAGATTCCGTATATATGTGTTAGCATACTGTATTTGTTTTTCTCTTTCTGACTTCACTCTGTATGACAGACTCTAACTCCATCCACCTCATTACAAATACCTCCATTTCATTTCTTTTTATGGCTGAGTAATATTCCATTGTATATATGTGCCACATCTTCTTTATCCATTCATCTGTCGATGGACATTTAGGTTGCCTCCATGTCCTGGCTATTGTAAATAAAGCTGCAATGAACATTTTGGTACATGCCTCTTTTTGAACTATGGTTTTCTCAGGGTATATGCCCAGTAGTGGGATTGCTGGGTCTTATGGTAGTTCTATTTGTAGTTTTTTAAGGAACCTCCATACTGTTCTCCATAGTGGCTGTATCAATTTACATTCCCACCAACAGTGCAAGAGTGTTCCCTTTCCTCCACACCCTCTCCAGCATTTATTGTTTCTAGATTTTTTGATGATGGCCATTCTGACCTGTGTGAGATGATATCTCATTGTAGTTTTGATTTGCATTTCTCTAATGATTAATGATGTTGTGCATTCTTTCATGTGTCTGTTGGCAATCTGTATATCTTTTTGGAGAAGTGTCTATTTAGGTCTTCTGCCCATTTTTGGATTGGGTTGTTCGTTTTTTTGTTATTGAGCTGCATGAGCTGCTTGTAAATCTTGGAGATTAATCCTTTGTCAGTTGCTTCATTTGCAAATATTTTCTCCCATTCTGAGGGTTGTCTTTTGGTCTTGTTTATGGTTTCCTTTGCTGTGCAAAAGCTTTTAAGTTTCATTAAGTCCCATTTGTTTATTTGTGTTCTTATTTCCATTTCTCTGGGAGCTGGGTCAAAAAGAATCTTGCTGTGATGTATGTCATAGAGTGTTCTGCCTATGTTTTCCTCTAAGAGTTTGATAGTGTCTGCCCTTACACTTAGGTCTTTAATCCATTTTGAGTTTATTTTTGTGCATGGTGTCAGGGAGTGTTCTAATTTCATACTTTTACATATATCTGTCCAATTTTCCCAGCACCACTTATTGAAGAGGCTGTCTTTTCTCCACTGTATATGCTTGCCTCCTTTATCAAAGATAAGGTGACCATATGTGTGTGGGTTTCTCTCTGGGCTTTCTATCCTGTTCCATTGATCTATATTTCTGTTTTTGTGCCAGTACCAAACTGTCTTGATTACTGAAGCTTTGTAATATAGTCTGAAGTCAGGGAGCCTGATTCCCCCAGCTCCATTTTTCGTTCTCAAGATTGCTTTGGCTATTCGGGGTCTTTTGTGTTTCCATACAAATTGTGAAATTTTTTGTTCTAGTTCTGTGAAAAATGCCAGTGGTAGTTTGATAGGGATTGCATTGAATCTGTAGATTGCTTTGGGTAGTAGAGTCATTTTCACAATGTTGATTCTTCCAATCCAGGAACATGGAATATCTCTCCATCTATTTGTATCATCTTTAATTTCTTTCATCAGTGTCTTATAATTTTCTGCATACAGGTCTTTTGTCTCCTTAGGTAGGTTTATTCCTGGATATTTTATTCTTTTTGTTGCAATGGTAAACGGGAGTGTTTTCTTAATTTCACTTTCAGATTTTTCGTCATTAGTGTATAGGAATGCAAGAGACATCTGTGCATTAATTTTGTATCCTGCTACTTTACCAAATTCATTGATTAGCTCTAGGAGTTTTCTGGTAGCATCTTTAGGATTCTCTATGTATAGTATCATGTCATCTGCAAATAGTGACAGCTTTACTTCTTCTTTTCCGATTTGGATTCCTTTTATTTCTTTGTCTTCTCTGATTGCTGTGGCTAACACTTCCAAAACTATGTTGAATAATAGTGGTGAGAGTGGACAACCTTGTCTTGTTCCTGATCTTAGTGGAAATGGTTTCAGTTTTTCACCATTGAGGGCAATGTTGGCTGTGGGTTTGTCATATATGGCCTTTATTATGTTGAGGAAAGTTCCCTCTATGCCTACTTTCTGCAGGGCTTTTATCATAAATGGGTGTTGAATTTTGTCGAAAGCTTTCTCTGCATCTATTGAGATGATCATATGGTTTTTCTCCTTCAATTTGTTAATATGGTGTATCACATTGATTGATTTACGTATATTGAAGAATCCTTGCATTCCTGGGATGAACCCCACTTGATCATGGTGTATGATCCTTTTAATGTGCTGTTGGATTCTGTTTGCTAGTATTTTGTTGAGGATTTTTGCATCTATGTTCATCAGTGATATTGGCCTGTAGTTTGCTTTCTTTGTGACATCTTTGTCTGGTTTTGGTATCAGGGTGATGGTGGCCTCGTAGAATGAGTTTGGGAGTGTTCCTCCCTCTGCAATATTTTGGAAGAGTTTGAGAAGGATAGATGTTAGCTCTTCTCTAAATGTTTGATAGAATTCACCTGTGAAGCCATCTGGTCCTGGGCTTTTGTTTGTTGGAAGGTTTTTAATCACAGTTTCAATTTCAGTGCTTGTGATTGGTCTGTTCATATTTTCTATTTCTTCCTGGTTCAGTCTCAGCAGTTTGTGCATTTCTAAGAATCTGTCCATTTCTTCCAGGTTGTCCATTTTATTGGCATAGAGTTGCTTGTAGTAATCTCTCATGATTGTTTGTATTTCTGCAGTGTTAGTGGTTACTTCTTTTTCATTTCTAATTCTATTGATCTGAGTCTTCTCCCTTTTTCTCTTGATGAGTCTGGCTAATGGTTTATCAATTTTGTTTATCTTCTCAAAGAACCAGCTTTTGGTTTCATTGATTTTTTGCTATTGTTTCCTTCATTTCTTTTTCATTTATTTCTGACCTGATCTTTAAAATTTCTTTCCTTCTGCTGGCTTTGGGGTTTTTTTGTTCTTCTTTCTCTAATTGCTTTAGGTGCAAGGTTAAGTTGTTTATTCGAGATGTTTCCTGTTTCTTGAGGTAGGCTTGTATTGCTATAAACTTCCCTCTTAGCACTGCTTTTGCTGCGTCCCATAGGTTTTGGGTCGTCGTATCTCCATTGTCATTTGTTTCTAGGTATTTTTTGATTTCCCCTTTGATTTCTTCAGTGATCACTTCGTTATTAAGTAGTGTATTGTGTAGCCTCCATGTGTTTGTATTTTTTACAGATCTTTTCCTGTAATTGATATCTAGTCTCATAGCGTTGTGGTCGGAAAAGATACTTGATACGATTTCAATTTTCTTAAATTTACCAAGGCTTGATTTGTGACCCAAGATATGATCTATCCTGGAGAATGTTCCATGCGCACTTGAGAAAAATGTGTATTCTGTTGTTTTGGGGTGGAATGTCTTATAAATATCAATTAAGTCCATCTTGTTTATTGTATCATTTAAAGCTTGTGTTTCCTTATTTATTTTCATTTTGGATGATCTGTCCATTGGTGAAAGTGGGGTGTTAAAGTCCCCTACTATGATTGTGTTGCTGTCGATTTCCCCTTTTATGGCTGTTAGTATTTGCCTTATGTATTGAGGTGCTCCTATGTTGGGTGCATAAATATTTACAATTGTTATACCTTCCTCTTGTATCGATCCCTTGATCATTATATAGTGTCCTTCTTTGTCTCTTGGAATAGTCTTTATTTTAAAGTCTATTTTGTCTGATATGAGAATTGCTACTCCAGCTTTCTTTTGATTTCCATTTGCATGGAATACCTTTTTCCATCCCCTCACTTTCAGTCTGCATGTGTCTCTAGGTCTGAAGTGGGTCTCTTGTAGACAGCATAGATATGGGTCTTGTTTTTGTATCCATTCAGCCAGCCTGTGTCTTTTGGTGGGAGCATTTAATCCATTTATATTCAAGGTAATTATCGATATGTATTTTCCTATTCCCATTTTCTTAAATGTTTTGGGTTTGTTATTGTAGGTGTTTTCCTTCTCTTGTGTTTCTTGCCTAGAGAAGTTCCTTTAGCATTTGTTGTAAAGCTGGTTTGGTGGTGCTGAACTATCTCAGCTTTTGCTTGTCTGTAAAGGTTTTAATTTCTCCATCGAATCTGAATGAGATCCTTGCTGGGTAGAGTAATCTTGGTTGTAGGTTTTTCTCCTTCAACACTTTAAGTATATCCTGCCACTCCCTTCTGGCTTGCAGAGTTTCTGCTGAAAGATCAGATGTTAACCTTATGGGGATTCCCTTGTGTGTTATTTGTTGGTTTTCCCTTGCTGCCTTTAATATGTTTTCCTTATATTTAATTTTTGACAGTTTGATTAATATGTGTCTTGGCATATTCCTCCTTGGGTTTATCCTGTATGGGACTCTCTGTGCTTCCAGGACTTGATTAACTATTTCCTTTCCCATATTAGGGAAATTTTCAACTATAATCTCTTCAAATATTTTCTCAGTCCCTTTCTTTTTCTATTCTTCTTCTGGGACCCCTATAATTCGAATGTTGGTGCCTTTAATGTTGTCCCAGAGGTCTCTGAGACTGTCCTCAGTTCTTTTCATTCTTTTTTCTTTATCTTGCTCTGTAAAAGTTATTTCCACCATTTTATCTTCCAGGTCAATTATCCTTTCTTCTGCCTCAGTTATTCTGCTATTGATCCCATCTAGAGTATTTTTAATTTCATTTATTGTGTTTTTCATCATTGCTTGGTTCCTCTTTAGTTCTTCTACGTCCTTGTTAAATGTTTCTTGCATTTTGTCTATTCTATTTCCAAGATTTTGGATCATCCTTACTATCATTATTCTGAATTCTTTTTCAGGTAGACTCCCTATTTCCTCTTCATTTGTTATGTCTGGTGTATTTTGACTCTGCTCCTTCATCTGCTGTGCGTTTTTCTGTCACCTCATTTTGCTTATCTTACTGTGTTTGGGGCCTCCTTTTCACAGGCTGCAGGTTCGTAGTTCCCATTGTTTTTGGTATCTGTCCCCAGTGGCTAAGGTTGGTTCAGTGGGTTGTGTAGGCTTCCTGGTGGAGGGAACTAGTGCCTGAGTTCTGGTGGATGAGGCTGGATCTTGTCTTTCTGGTGGGCAGGTCCACGTCTGGTGATGTATTTTGGGGTGTCTGTGGCCTTATTATGATGTTAGGCAGCCTCTCTGCTAATGGATGGGGCTGTGTTCCTGTCTTGCTAGTTGTTTGGCATAGGGTGTCCAGCACTGTAGCTTGCTGGTCATTGAGTGAAGCTGGGTCTTGATGTTGAGATGGAGAGCTCTGAGAGATTTTTGCCATTTGGTATTACGTGGAGCTGGGAGGTCTCTTGTGGACCAGTGTCCTGAAGTTGGCTCTCCCACCTCAGAGGCACGGCCCTGATGCCTGGCTGGAGCACCAAGAGCCTTCGTCCACACGGCTCAGAGTAAAAGGGAGAAAAAATAGAAAGAAAGAAAGAAAGAAAGAAAGAAAGAGGCTATAATATAGTGAAGTAAAATAAAGCTATTATAAAGCAAAGCTATACAGACAAAATCTCACCCAGAAGCATATACATATACACTCACAAAAAAAAGGAAAGGGGAAAAATTAATATATCCTGCTCCCAAAGTCCACCTCCTGAATTTGGGATGATTCGTTGTCTATTCAGGCATTCAACAGATGCAGGTACATCAAGTTGTTTGTGGAGTTTTAATCCGCTGCTTCTGAGGCTGCTGGGAGAGATTTCCCCTTCTCTTCCCTGTTGGCACAGCTCCTGGGGTTCAGCTTTGGATTTGGACCCGCCTCTGCGTGTAGGTCGCCTGAGGTCGTCTATTCCCCGCCCAGACAGGACGGGGTTAAAGGAGCAGCTGCTTCGGGGGCTCTGGCTCACCCAGGCTGTGGGGAGGGAGGGGTACAGAGTAGGCGGGGCGAGACTGTGGCGGCAGAGGCCGGCGTGACGTTGCACCAGCCTGAGGCGCACAGTGCGTTCTCCCGGGGAAGTTGTCCCCGGATCACGGGACCATGGCAGTGGCGGGCTGCACAGGCTCCCGGGAGGGGTGGTGTGGAGAGTGACCTGTGCTCACACACAGGCTTTTTGGAGGTGGCAGCAGCAGCCCCAGTGTCTCACGCCCGTCTCTGGGGGCCGTGCTGATCGCTGCGGCTCACTCCCGTCTCTGGAGTTCGTTTAGGCGGCGCTCTGAATCCCCTCTCCTTGTGCGCCGTGAAACGAAGAGGCAAGAAAAAGTCTCTTGCCTCTTCGGCAGCTGCAGACTTTTTCCCGGTCTCTCTCCCAGCCAGCTGTGGTGCGCTAACCCCTTCAGGCTGTGTTCACGCAGCCAGCCCCAGTCTTCTCCCTGGGATCCCACAGAAGCTGAGCCTCAGCTCCCAGCCCCGCCCACCCCGGCAGGTGAGCAGACAAGCCTCTCGGGCTGGTGAGCGCTGCTCGGCGCCGAGCCTCTGTGCGGGAGTCTCTCCGTTTTTTTCCTCTGCGCCCCTGTTGCTGTGGGGTCCGCGCTGATAGCCGCGGCTCGCGCCCCTCTCTGGAGTTCGTTTAGACGGCGCTCTGAATCCCCTCTCCTCGCGCAAAAGGAAACAAAGAGGGAAGAAAAAGTCTCTTGCCTCTTCGGCAGCTGCAGACTTTTTCCCCGGACTCCCTCCCGGCTAGCTGTGGTGCACTAACCCCTTCAGGCTGTGTTCAAGCCGCCAACCCCAGTCCTCTCCCTGCGATTGACCGAAGCCCGAGCCTCAGCTCCCAGCCCCGCCCGCCCCGGCAGGTGAGCAGACAACCCTCTCGGGCTGGTGAGTGCTGGTCGGCACCGCTCCTCCGTTCAGGAACCTCTCTGCTTTGCCCTCCGCACCCCTGTGGCTGCGCTCTCCTCCGTGGCTCCGAAGCTTCCCCCCTCTGCCACCCGCAGTCTCTGCCCGCGAAGGGGCTTCCTAGTGCGTGGAAATCTTTCCTCCTTCACGGCTCCCTCCCACTGGTGCAGGTCCCGTCCCTATCCTTTTGTCTCTGTTATTTCTTTTTTCTTTTGCCCTACCCAAGTATGGGGGGAGTTTCTTGCCTTTTTGGAGGTCGGACATTTTCTGTCAGTGTTCAGTGGGTGTTCTGTAGGAGCAGTTCCACGTGTAGATGTATTTCTACTGTATCTGTGGGAAGGAAGGTGATCTCCACGTCTTACTCTTCCGCCATCTTCTCTCCTCCCCAACACCATTCTTAATGGTGAAAAACTGAAAACATTTCCACTAAGAGCAGGAATAAGACAAGGTTTCTCACTCTCACCACCATTATTCAATATAGTTTTGGAAGTTTTAGCCACAACAATCAGAGATGAAAAAGAAAAAAAAAAAGAATTCAAATTGGAAAGGAAGAAGTAAAACTGTCACTGTTTGCAGATGACATAATGCTATACATAGGGAATCCTAAAGATGCTACCAGAAAACTACTAGGGTTAATCAATGAATCTGGTAAACTAGCAGGACACGAAATTAATGCACAGAAATCTCTTGCATTCCTATACACTAATGATGAAAAATCTGAAAGAGAAATTAAGGAAACACTCCATTAACCATTGCAACAAAAAGAATAAAATACCTAGGAACAAACCTACCTAAGGAGACAAAATACCCATATGCAGAAAGCTATAAGACACTGATGAAAGAAATTAAAGATGATACAAGCAGATGGAGAGATATACCATGTCCTTTGATTGGAAGAATCAACTTTGTGAAAATGACGATATTACTGAAAGCAATCTACAGATTCAATGAAATCCCTATCAAACTGCCAATGGCATTTTTCACAGAACTAGAACAAAAAATTTCACAATTTGTATGGAAACACAAAAGACCCCGAATAGCCAAAGCAATCTTGAAAAAGAAAAACGGAGCTGGAGGAATCAGGCTCCCTGACTTCAGACTATACTACAAAGCTACTGTAATCAAGACAGTATGGTACTGGCACAAAAACAGAAATATAGATCAATGGAACAGGATAGAAACCCCAGAGATAAACCCACACACATATGGTTACTTTATCTTTGATAAAGGAGGCAAGAATATTCAATGGAGAAAAGACAGCCTCTTCAGTAAGTGGTGCTGGGAAAACTGGATAGCTACCTGTAAAAGAATGAAGTTAGAACACTCCCTAATGTCATACACAAAAACAAATTAAAAATGGATTAAAGTCATAAATCTAAGGCCAGACACTATAAAACTCTTAGAAGAATATATAGGCAGAACACTCTATGACATAAATCACAACAAGATCCTTTTGACCCACCTCCTAGAGAAATGGAAGTAAAAATAAAAATAAACAAATGGGACTTAATGAAACTTAAAAGCTTTTGCACAGCAAAGGAAAACATAAACAAGTCGAAAAGACAATCCTCAGAATTTGAGAAAATATTTGCAAATGAAGCAAATGACAAGGGATTAATCTCCAAAATATACAAGCAGCACATGCAGTTCAACATAAAAAAACTAAACAACCCAATCCAAAAATGGGCAGAAAACCTAGATAGATATTTCTACAAAGAGGCTATACAGATTGCCAACAAACACATGAAATGATGCTCAACATCACTAATCAGTAGAGAAATGCAAATCAAAACTACAATGAGGTATCACCTCACACTGGTCAGAAAGGCCATCATCAAAAAGTTTACAAACAATAAATGCTGGAGAGGGTTTGGAGAAAAGGGAACCCTCTTGCAGTGTTGGTGGGAATGTAAATTGATACAGCCACTATGGAGAACAATATGGAGGTTCCCTAAAAAACTAAAAATAGAACTACCATACGACCCAGCAATCCCACTATTGGACATATATCCTGAGAAAACCATAATTCAAAAAGAGTCATGTACCACAATGTTCATTGCAGCACTATTTATAATAGCCAGGACATGGAAGCAACCTATGTGTCCACCGACAGATGAACGGATAAAGAAGATGTGGCACATATATACAAAGGAATATTACTCAGCCCTAAAAAGAAACAAAATTGATCATTTGTAGTGAGGTGGATGGACCTAGAGTCTGTCATACAGAGTGAAGTAAGTCAGAAAGAGAAAAACTAATTCCTATATATGGAATCTAAAATAAAACAAAAAAAAAATTGGTTCTGAAGAACCTAGGGGCAGGACAGGAATAAAGCACAGATGTAGAGAATGGACTTGAGGACATGGGAAAGGGGAAGGGTAAGCTGGGATGAAGTGAGAGAATGGCATGGACTTATTTACACTACCAAATGTAAAATAGATAGCTAGTGGGAAATAGCCACGTAGCACAGGGAGATCAGCTTGGTGCTTTGTGACCACCTAGAGGGGTGGGATAGGGAGGGTGGAAGGGAGACGCAAGAGGAAGAGGTTATGGGGATATATGTAAATGTATAGCTGATTCACTTTGTTATACAGCAGAAACTAACACACCATTGTAAAGCAATTATACTCCAATAAAGATGTTAAAAATTATATACATCAATTAAATAGTTGATTTAATATTGTTTAAATAGTGAGCATAATACCCTTTGCACTTTACAGAGGTCTGTTAGAATGTTTTTATTACCCTTTTTGAATTTCAGTAAATGCAGATGCTAGAGTTAGATGTTTCCAACAGATTTATGTTGATTATATCAATGTTTCCTGTCAAATTAGACTACAGTATGAAAATGCTAAGAAGGAAATACTCTATTGCTTTCTGATCTGTCTCTTTTTAGTCACTTCACAACTGAGATATTTGTTAAATCAAATCACTTAGATTACCTGTACATCTTAATAAAATGTCCACTGATAATGTACCATATATACATTCTAATCTCATTCATGCCTGAATTCCATTTTAACCGTTGAACACTGCTAATATTCAAACTCTTGCCCCTTGTTTTTAGTATTGTTTCATTAAAAAAAAAAAAAAAAAAAACTTCTCTTCAGTTGCTTATTGTGGTTGCTTTGACAAAATGCCACAAACTTGGTGGCTTGAAACAACAGAAACTTGTTCTCTCACAGTCTGGAGTCCAGAAGTCTGAAAGCAAGGTGGCAGTCGAATGACCCTCCGTCTGGGGCTTGAGGAAAATATGTTCCTTGCCTCTTGTAGCTTTGGGTCACTGCCAGCCCTCTTTGGTGTTTCCTGCTTTCACTCCAATCTCCGCCTCCATCTTCAAAGTCCACCCCTGTCACTTAGGGACTGTGTAAACTTGAATAAATTACTTAACCCCTCAGTTACTCAACTTCCTCATCTTTAAATGGGAAAAATGTTTCTACTTAACTCATGGGGTGGATGTTGCTTAATATTTTAAAGTACTTGGAATAATGCTCGGTTCATAATAAATGTGATGTAAATGTTTATTACAGCAAATAATTCCATTATGTTTCAATGTAAGAAGCCATTGCTCATAATAACAATGGACAACCCATGAAGGTTTCTACCCTTTGCGATGACGTATTCCAGTCTGTCCTGATTAAGTGTTCTTACAATAGATTGTCCTGATTGAGTAAGTGTTCTTACAATAGATAGGAGATAGGACAAAGCAACATAAAGGCACCAGATGTTGGACTGGGGCTCAAAAAGATGAGGAAAAATAGCTAAAGATGAGAAAAAGATGTTTCACCTTTTTGTTTGTTTCTATAAGCAACAAAGCTAGGCATTCTTTGAATTCCGTACTTTCATTTTTGCCTCATGAGCCTGGCACTCAAGATGTCCCAGCTTGTGTTCTATGTGTAAGATCTCCCTGGCATTACCTGCTAACTTAGTTTGAGTGACCCTTGAAGATGTAGCACAAATCTGTCAGCTCCCTTTAGCACTAACCTACACTGCTGATCTGGTGCCTTGGTCCTGATTCCTCTGGTCTCAGTGAAAATTGACGTCTCAGAGAACGGCAGTATCTTTGCTCCCTACCCTCTGTGACAACATTCAGAAAGAACTGCTTTACCCACCTCCACCTCCCCACCGCCTAACAGCTTACATAATAGACATTCATTCATTCGTCTATTGAATGAACAGATCCATTTGAAGTTGTATTTAAGATAATTTGCCTGAACACTAATTCCATTTATGCTTTACTTTCCTAGGCAACTTTTTCTTCTATTCCTCAATATTTTACCTCATATTAAAAGCTGCCTTAAATTACTTTTGGATTAAGATTACATAATAAAATTAACATAGATCATAGGCTTTAGAACTTACTAAATTTCTCTGTCATCTTGGACCTCTGAGATTTGCAATAATTTAGTTTTCTTTTTGAATCCAGTAATACAAAACTTTCAAACCATCTCTAACTATCAGTGATTTTTCTCTCCATGTGAGATGATATGAATTTTGGTTCTACTTGTAGTATTTCATTTATCATCTTCTGGAAAATTTCCGAAGGGTTTAGTGTAAGTGTTTTTCTTGTCAGAAACAACTCCTGAAATGTGTTGTCTCTATTGTAAGGGTGAAAAAGTACATTTTTTTCATCATCCCGATCACTTATCATAGTAAATACCCCCAATCTTTAAATTAGAAGTGCTGTCATGGAAGCTATTAATAAGAAATAGACTCAACATAAAGGAAGGGCTAGTCATTGTTCTTTTAACCATTAAGCCTAGATTACAGACATTCATCAGTTCCATTTATTTTCATACTGGTTGAATTTCTAAAATTTTACTTGTCTGGTTGTCTCCAAATTGAACGTTTGCTTGGGGTAAGAAATTGACTTGACTTTTCTTCTCTTCCCATCAGAAATTTTAAAGATGGGAAGCCACGTGTGGCAAGGGAGTATAAGAAGGACAATTAGAGTGGGAAGTGGCATACATAAAGTCTTAGAAATCATAAAGAAAAAATTATATATAAGAATGACAAATAGATGTACTTGCCCAGAAAAAACGAAATAAGCTAAGACAAGGGACACTTATATGGTATGCTAGCTGGCAAAGAAATATGAAAAGAAATTATTATTGATCTGAGGCTCAGCTCACTGGGATCACACTATAGCCTTTTTACATTTAAAGTCATGAGAATGTTTACAACTTTGGCTCAGAAAGTGTTTCTGAAATTTAAATCCTGTGCATCTCTATTAATCTACTCTCACTTCATAATTTTTAATAAAAGCTGACATTGTTAATGAATTAATTGGATTAAACATAATATAGTATAAATATTTTAAGATTAAAATATTTTCTTTTTTAAAAATCTCAGTTAAAATGCACTACCAGAAAAATCACATGGTATTAATAATACTAACCATATGGAAACTGGAGTATTTAGAATATAGGAAAACTACACACTCATTGTTAACATAAGAAAGAATTATCACTCACTGTAACACTTCTAAAAACATGGGGCACATGTGGCCTTTTCCTGCGGAAACGTGTCTTTAGCTTCACTCATAATCTAATGGAAGTGAATCTCCACATGCCCATATCATCAGAATTGCTATTTGTTCAAACTTGGTAAAATAATCTATTTTTCAACAAATTGAATTTCTTCATATGCTATTTCAACTTGGGAAACTTTAGTCTCTCAAAATAAAATGTGTATGAGAGTTCAGGTGTTGCAGAGAAAAGAATCAGGAATCAATATATTTTACTCCTGAGTTTTGATTGATTTCTCAGTGGATTGAATACAAATATACCCCCAAAATTGCTAAAAACAAATGAATTAAGACAATAGTAAGTATTAGAAATGAGGGTAAAATTAAATACTACCTGGTATTTGTAAACTGGATACGTGTATGATTTAGGTGTAATATTCTTGGAACCTACATTCATCATCAGAGTAAATTGATCCAACCTAGGTCTATAAACTAATAGATTATGAATAATCAGATTTTCTACTGAAATTCCAAATGAAATGCCAACAGTGAAGCTGAGCTTTGCGACTTTCAAAATGCCCTTGTTCCAAGTGAATGTTTACACCCTACTAAGAAATATTCAAGAAACTCAGTGGTGTGCTCGTCAGTGTCTAACAATCAGCTCTCAGAGGAAAAAAGTTGGGATAGTGGGTTGATTTGATTTGTAGCTTTTGTCAATTCCCTGGCATAAATACTCTCACCATAACCAATTTCAAGTTACCAACATGAATTCACTGATATGGAGTTGGGAAGACATGCAAACATCAGCTCTCATGAGCCATTGAAAGCCTGCTCCAGGATACAGTGAAGGTTCTTACTATTACATTCAGATAGGTTAAAGAGAGATGTCAGGTTAAAAAATGGCAACATTTCTGGATGTGAATTTCAATTTGTGTAGTTGTAATGTTCATTGTGTGAATGTTTTTATTAGGTAAAGATTGTAAGGGAATTTTGGCCATCTTCCCTTTCAGAGGAACTACCAGGAAGCCGTGAAATCTGTAGAATATGCTGTGGGTTCCATTGTACATGACCTCGGTAGTGTAATCAGAAGTACAGTCACAGTTCTTGGGGTATCCCTGATATCTCATGACAGTTGCCTGGTCAGTCCCTTGATGACTGCTCTGGTTAATCAAAGGTGTAAATGAGGCCCCTACTTCAGTGGTCCTCAGGCATCACATATCCTTTTATTAATATCAGTGTTTCACAGGATAATGGCTTGGTTTTCCCTGCAAGTTATTAGTAAGTATATTTGGGCTGTCTGTCAGTCAGAGGGAAGGCTAAATAAAACAGTCTAAGAACAATGACCACCTCATGGCAATCATCCAGAGACAGGAAGTCCTCATGACAGTCACGCAGTGTTCCTTGCACAAGTTGTTTGTATGGCCAGCCTGGTCACGTGGTTGATGCTCTAAACAAAAAGGGATGCTTCAGGATGCTTTGGTGTGTTTCCATTGCTTTTATTTGGCAAAGGGCATTACACTTCGGCTTTTGTGTCTGATCTTTCTTACAGTTTTCATATATGGGTTTGCTGAGTCTCACTCAGCATGTATGTGAGTGAAATGTATGGTTGTGTTGATAGGGCTGTACGGAACCATCATACTCTTCAACAGCATCTTCTTAAATTTGCTCACACAGCCATGACAATAGCATCAGACACAGGAACCAGTAAGGAAAGCTGTATGTCTCTGGACAGTTTCTTCCATATTACCTGATGTGTAATCTTTTAAATATATTTCCCATGTTTTCCTGTAGCAAACAGGGAGCTAAAACAATCACACTATCAATTAGATCCTATCTTTTTGGGGACAGATACCTTTATCTGCCATGTACATTTACTGCCATGTCTCTGCCATGTACATTTACTGCCATCTGCTGTTATGAGTCTTCCAACTCAGCTATTCTTCAGAACTAACTGTCCCAATTCAACTAAAACTTTGGGCTGAACATGGAGATCATAGCTGCTAGCAATCGAAGGTAACTTCTCCCAGTTATGAGTCTAGCCTTAGAAGATTTTTTAATGAAAGTTCCAAGCTGGAGCTCAGTGTGTATGCTATCCATTCTCTTCAGAGCAATAATCACAGTTGGTAAACATTAAGACTGGTATTGTATAGACATGCTTTGCAATGAACTATAGCAACAATAATTTTTGCACATGATCAAGGGTTTATTGCAGCACTTCTTTTCTTAAGTGTTAGTATCAACAAATGACAAGGAATAGAAAAGTCAACATAAAGGTTTTAGAATGAGAACTTAAGGACACAGATTTGTGATTCTTTGGATGCAACACTTTTGGATGTGATTCTAAAAAGCTTTTGTTGAGCATTGTCAAATTTGTAAGCTTCATATGGGTGGACATCATATTTATAACGAATGCCCTTCTATATGTCCTACCATAGATGTGATATTCTTGACCTTAGTATCATCTTTGAAAATGTTAAATTGAGTAGTCTGTTAACTTACATGTTATAAATTGGCATGTTGTATTATTGCAAGAGATTTGATTTTTCAGCCCAGTGCAAAGATCTTTCAAATGCATATGTCTTTTTTTTATAATTCCATTTTGTTTTAAAGCACATTTAAAATATAGTTTTCTCATTTAGTAAAAGTTGTCTAATTGAAAAAATACTCAAAATATAGTCAAAATAGTAAAAAACATGGTCAAATGTTATTAAGTTTGAGATTCATTTAACTGCTATCTATACTGCAAGTTATCCACATAGAGAACCTGTTCTTGCATTAATTTTTAAAGTCTAATTCAGGTAAATAAAGAAATAAACTTACTGGCAAAGTTAATTCATGTCCAAAATTTAAATTGACAAGCTAACATCATTACTGGGTAATAGCAATACCTAGCAACAAGAGAAAAACACATTTATATTTTGCACATATGAAAGCATTCAGTATTGTCATCAATTTTGCGATATTTCTTAGAAAGAGTTTGTCCCGTTCAGTTTTGTTATTGCTATATCATGGTTTCAGAACTCTGTAGCTACTGCAATTATGCATGAGCACTGTTCTGTGAGCCTACAACACAGCACTACAATAGCCCTTTAAACATTTAATTTCATTATGATTTAATGCCAGTAACTTATAACTTCCCAATTTGAGAAATCAAACATAGGTACCTTGGAGAAGAAAAAATCCATACATTGTATTTGTCTCTGGAGAGAAAACAAACTACTTATGTGCTTATGAAATATGCCACAGGAAAAAAAAATATGAGACAGATGCACTGAAATGCCTTTAGCAGAAAACAAACCAGAGATGGAAAAAGCCAAAGAAATGAATTTATATCTTGCAAAATCATAAAAGTACTTCCAAACGGTTTGTTTAATTTTTCTTCATTCTGTCTCTCAAAAATTAAAGATAACTTTATATTTACATGGTGCTCCTAAGTCAGGGACTTAGTGTGATCTTTGTCATTGTTTTCTTTTTATAAAAAATAAAGTGGAACTTCTAGTCACAATGACTCTCTACCTTCATACTTTGACACACCACCTTAGTGTCAAACACGTAGCATCAATAAAGAAAATTTAAAATAAGCTTTTGAAAATATAAAGTCTAGCTCAAAAACAGGATAAACATCTTCCCAAATGAGAAATGGACAAAAATGCAAATCAGCAAAACAGTTAATACTGCAGACCTGCCAAGACCTAGATCTAGAAACAGGGCAGTTTAGCTTCTCTAGGGCAAAGGGTACAAATGACTCACTCAAGAAAACATGTGATGCTGCTAGATGGCACAGCCAGTGCACAGTGACCCAGCTTCCCCCATCAACGGGCCTGCAGCCAATTAGTCAGGGGACATCCCCCCAACTAGCATGCCCACAGTATTCAGCCCACCACAACAGAAGGGCCCAGGCAGCCCATAGAGGGTCATCCCTACAGCTCTATAGAGGAAAGTGTGCTGCTGGGCCCCATAGGAGGCCTCCTACATAAAGCCACTTCTCCAAGATTGATAAATATAACCAACCTACCTAATGCATAGAAATAAACACAGAGAATTAGGAAAAATGAGGAGAGAGAGGCATATGTTTCAAACTAAGGAACAAGACAAAACTTCAGAAAAAGAACTAAACAGTGGAGATAGGCAATCTACCTGATAAAAGTAATGATCATAAAGACACTAACTGAACTCCAGAGAGAACTGGATGAACACAGTGAGAATTTCAACAAAGAGTTAGAAAATACAAAAAAATAACCATGCAGAGTTAAAGAATACAATAACTGATATAAAAAATACACTAGAAGGAATCAGCAGTAGATTAGATGATACAGAGGAGTGGATCAGCAAGCTGGAAGACAGAGTAGTGAAAAACACCCAAGCTGAATAGAAAAAAAGAAGCAAGAATTCTTAAAAATGAAAATGGTTAAAGAGTTCTCTGAGACAACGTTAAGCATACGAACATTTGCATTAAGTGGTCCCAGAAGGAGGAGAGAGGAAGAAAGGGACAAAGAACATATTTTGAAGAAATGATAAATAGATGAAAACTTCCCTAACCTGGGAAAAGAAATAGACATACAGGTCCAGAAAGCACAGAGAGCCCCAAACAAGATGAACCCAAAGAGGCCCACATTAAGACACAATATAATTAAAATGGCAAAAATTAAAGATAAAAAGAGAATCTTAAAAGCAACAAGAGAAAAACAACTAGCTATGTACAAAGGAACTCCCATAAAACTATCAGGTGACTTTTCAGCAAAAACTTTGCAGACCAGAAGAGAGTGGCACCATGTATTCAAAGAGATGAAAAAAAGAAAGAAAGAAAGAAAGAAAGAAAAAGAAATATACAACCAAGAATATGCTACCTGGCAAGGTCATCATTCAGATTTGAAGGAGAGAGAATTTTACAGGCAAGCAAAAGCTAAAAGAGTTAAGCATCATTAAACCAATCTTATAAGAAATGTTAAAAGGAGCTTATCTAAGTGGAAAGAAAAGGCAACAACTAGAGATATAAAAATGATGAAAGGAAAAAACTCATTGATAAAGGCAAACATACAGTAAAGGTAGTGAAGCAACCACACATAAAGCCAGTAGGAAGTTTGAAAGACAAAAGTAGTTAAACAATCTATATCCACAATAAGTAGTTAAGGAATACACAAAATAAAACGGTGTAAAATATGAAGTCAAAAGCATTAAATGTGGGACTTCCCTGGTGGTGCAGTGGTTAAGAATCCACCTGCCAATGCAGGGGACAAAGGATCGACCCCTGTTCCAGGAAGATCCAACATGCTGTGGAACAACTAAGCCTGTGCACCACAACTACTGAGCCTGCACTCTACAGCCCACAAGCCACAACTGCTGAGACTGCATGTTGCAACTACTGAAGCCCACGCACCTAGAGCCCATGCTACGCAACAAGAGAAGCCACTGTAATGAGAAGCTCGTGCACTGCAATGAAGAGTAGCCCCCGCTCACCACAACTAGAGAGAGCCCGCATGCAGCAACAAAGACCCAATGCAACCAAAAAATTAATTAATTAATTAATTAATTAATTAATTAATTTTTAAAAACACATTGTTTAAAAAAAACATTAAATGTGCTGGGGGTTAAAAATGCAGGTTGTTAGAATGCATTCAAACTTAAGAGATTATCAAATTTAAATAGTCACATATTATATTATATATGAAACTCATGGTAACCACAAACCCAAAACCTATATAGATATACACACACACACACACACACACACACACAAAAAAAAAAAAAAATAGAAAGGAATGCAAACATAACACTAAACACAGTCATCAAATCACTAAAGAGAGCAAAAAAAGTAGAAAGGGACAAAACAGAACTAAAAAAAAACCTGAAAACACTTAACAAAATGGCAATTAGTACATACCTATCAATAATTACTTTTTTTTTTTTAAACATCTTTATTGAAGTATAATTGCCTTACAATGGTGTGTTAGCTTCTGCTTTATAACAAAGTGAATCAGTTATACATATACAATATGTTCCCATTTCTCTTCCCTCTTGCATCTCCCTCCCTCCCACCCTCCCCATCCCACCCCTCTAGGTAGTCACAAAGCACCGAGCTGATCTCCCTGTGCTATGCGGCTGCTTCCCACTAGTTATCTATTTTACATTTGGTAGTGTATATATGTCCATGACACTCTCTTACCCTGTCACATCTCACCCCACCCCCTCCCCATATCCTCAAGTCCATTCTCTAGTAGGTCTGTGTCTTTATTCCGTCTTGCCACTAGGTTCTTCATGGCCTTTTTTATTTTTCCCCTTAGATTCCGTATATATGTCTTAGCATACTGTGTTTGTTTTTCTCTTTCTGACTTACTTCACTCTGTATGACAGACTCTAACTCCATCCACCTCATTACAAATACCTCCATTTCATTTCTTTTTATGGCTGAGTAATATTCCATTGTATATATGTGCCACATCTTCTTTATCCATTCATCTGTCGATGGACATTTAGGTTGCCTCCATGTCCTGGCTATTGTAAATAAAGCTGCAATGAACATTTTGGTACATGACTCTTTTTGAACTATGGTTTTCTCAGGGTATATGCCCAGTAGTGGGATTGCTGGGTCTTATGGTAGTTCTATTTGTAGTTTTTTAAGGAACCTCCATACTGTTCTCCATAGTGGCTGTATCAATTTACATTCCCACCAACAGTGCAAGAGAGTTCCCTTTCCTCCACACCCTCTCCAGCATTTATTGTTTCTAGATTTTTTGATGATGGCCATTCTGACCTGTGTGAGATGATATCTCATTGTAGTTTTGATTTGCATTTCTCTAATGATTAATGATGTTGTGCATTCTTTCATGTGTCTGTTGGCAATCTGTATATCTTTTTGGAGAAATGTCTATTTAGGTCTTCTGCCCATTTTTGGATTGGGTTGTTCGTTTTTTTGTTATTGAGCTGCATGAGCTGCTTGTAAATCTTGGAGATTAATCCTTTGTCAGTTGCTTCATTTGCAAATATTTTCTCCCATTCTGAGGGTTGTCTTTTGGTCTTGTTTATGGTTTCCTTTGCTGTGCAAAAGCTTTTAAGTTTCATTAGGTCCCATTTGTTTATTTGTGTTCTTATTTCCATTTCTCTGGGAGCTGGGTCAAAAAGAATCTTGCTGTGATGTATGTCATAGAGTGTTCTGCCTATGTTTTCCTCTAAGAGTTTGATAGTGTCTGCCCTTACACTTAGGTCTTTAATCCATTTTGAGTTTATTTTTATGCATGGTGTCAGGGAGTGTTCTAATTTCATACTTTTACGTGTATCTGTCCAATTTTCCCAGCACCACTTATTGAAGAGGCTGTCTTTTCTCCACTGTATATGCTTGCCTCCTTTATCAAAGATAAGGTGACCATATGTGTGTGGGTTTCTCTCTGGGCTTTCTATCCTGTTCCATTGATCTATATTTCTGTTTTTGTGCCAGTACCAAACTGTCTTGATTACTGAAGCTTTGTAATATAGTCTGAAGTCAGGGAGCCTGATTCCCCCAGCTCCATTTTTCGTTCTCAAGATTGCTTTGGCTATTCGGGGTCTTTTGTGTTTCCATACAAATTGTGAAATTTTTTGTTCTAGTTCTGTGAAAAATGCCAGTGGTAGTTTGATAGGGATTGCATTGAATCTGTAGATTGCTTTGGGTAGTAGAGTCATTTTCACAATGTTGATTCTTCCAATCCAGGAACATGGTAAATCTCTCCATCTATTTGTATCATCTTTAATTTCTTTCATCAGTGTCTTATAATTTTCTGCATGCAGGTCTTTTGTCTCCTTAGGTAGGTTTATTCCTGGATATTTTATTCTTTTTGTTGCAATGCTAAACGGGAGTGTTTTCTTAATTTCACTTTCAGATTTTTCGTCATTAGTGTATAGAAATGCAAGAGATTTCTGTGCATTAATTTTGTATCCTGCTACTTTACCAAATTCATTGATTAGCTCTAGGAGTTTTCTGGTAGCATCTTTAGGATTCTCTATGTATAGTATCATGTCATCTGCAAACAGTGACAGCTTTACTTCTTCTTTTCCGATTTGGATTCCTTTTATTTCTTTGTCTTCTCTGATTGCTGTGGCTAACACTTCCAAAACTATGTTGAATAATAGTGGTGAGAGTGGGCAACCTTGTCTTGTTCCTGATCTTAGTGGAAATGGTTTCAGTTTTTCACCATTGAGGGCAATGTTGGCTGTGGGTTTGTCATATATGGCCTTTATTATGTTGAGGAAAGTTCCCTCTATGCCTACTTTCTGCAGGGCTTTTAACATAAATGGGTGTTGAATTTTGTCGAAAGCTTTCTCTGCATCTATTGAGATGATCATATGGTTTTTCTCCTTCAATTTGTTAATATGGTGTATCACATTGATTGATTTACGTATATTGAAGAATCCTTGCATTCCTGGGATGAACCCCACTTGATCATGGTGTATGATCCTTTTAATGTGCTGTTGGATTCTGTTTGCTAGTATTTTGTTGAGGATTTTTGCATCTATGTTCATCAGTGATATTGGCCTGTAGTTTTCTTTCTTTGTGACATCTTTGTCTGGTTTTGGTATCAGGGTGATGGTGGCCTCGTAGAATGAGTTTGGGAGTGTTCCTCCCTCTGCAATATTTTGGAAGAGTTTGAGAAGGATAGATGTTAGCTCTTCTCTAAATGTTTGATAGAATTCACCTGTGAAGCCATCTGGTCCTGGGCTTTTGTTTGTTGGAAGGTTTTTAATCACAGTTTCAATTTCAGTGCTTGTGATTGGTCTGTTCATATTTTCTATTTCTTCCTGGTTCAGTCTCGGCAGTTTGTGCATTTCTAAGAATCTGTCCATTTCTTCCAGGTTGTCCATTTTATTGGCATAGAGTTGCTTGTAGTAATCTCTCATGATTGTTTGTATTTCTGCAGTGTTAGTGGTTACTTCTTTTTCATTTCTAATTCTATTGATCTGAGTCTTCTCCCTTTTTCTCTTGATGAGTCTGGCTAATGGTTTATCAATTTTGTTTATCTTCTCAAAGAACCAGCTTTTGGTTTCATTGATTTTTTGCTATTGTTTCCTTCATTTCTTTTTCATTTATTTCTGACCTGATCTTTAAAATTTCTTTCCTTCTGCTGGCTTTGGGGTTTTTTTGTTCTTCTTTCTCTAATTGCTTTAGGTGCAAGGTTAAGTTGTTTATTCGAGATGTTTCCTGTTTCTTGAGGTAGGCTTGTATTGCTATAAACTTCCCTCTTAGCACTGCTTTTGCTGCGTCCCATAGGTTTTGGGTCGTCGTATCTCCATTGTCATTTGTTTCTAGGTATTTTTTGATTTCCCCTTTGATTTCTTCAGTGATCACTTCGTTATTAAGTAGTGTATTGTGTAGCCTCCATGTGTTTGTATTTTTTACAGATCTTTTCCTGTAATTGATATCTAGTCTCATAGCGTTGTGGTCGGAAAAGATACTTGATACGATTTCAATTTTCTTAAATTTACCAAGGCTTGATTTGTGACCCAAGATATGATCTATCCTGGAGAATGTTCCATGCGCACTTGAGAAAAATGTGTATTCTGTTGTTTTGGGGTGGAATGTCCTATAAATATCAATTAAGTCCATCTTGTTTATTGTATCATTTAAAGCTTGTGTTTCCTTATTTATTTTCATTTTGGATGATCTGTCCATTGGTGAAAGTGGGGTGTTAAAGTCCCCTACTATGATTGTGTTGCTGTCAATTTCCCCTTTTATGGCTGTTAGTATTTGCCTTATGTATTGAGGTGCTCCTATGTTGGGTGCATAAATATTTACAATTGTTATACCTTCCTCTTGTATCGATCCCTTGATCATTATATAGTGTCCTTCTTTGTCTCTTGGAATAGTCTTTATTTTAAAGTCTATTTTGTCTGATATGAGAATTGCTACTCCAGCTTTCTTTTGATTTCCATTTGCATGGAATATCTTTTTCCATCCCCTCACTTTCAGTCTGTATGTGTCTCTAGGTCTGAAGTGGGTCTCTTGAAGACAGCATATATATGGGTCTTGTTTTTGTATCCATTCAGCCAGCCTGTGTCTTTTGGTGGGAGCATTTAATCCATTTATATTCAAGGTAATTATCGATATGTATGTTCCTATTCCCATTTTCTTAAATGTTTTGGGTTTGTTATTGTAGGTGTTTTCCTTCTCTTGTGTTTCTTGCCTAGAGAAGTTCCTTTAGCATTTGTTGTAAAGCTGGTTTGGTGGTGCTGAACTATCTCAGCTTTTGCTTGTCTGTAAAGGTTTTAATTTCTCCATCGAATCTGAATGAGATCCTTGCTGGGTAGAGTAATCTTGGTTGTAGGTTTTTCTCCTTCATCACTTTAAGTATATCCTGCCACTCCCTTCTGGCTTGCAGAGTTTCTGCTGAAAGATCAGATGTTAACCTTATGGGGATTCCCTTGTGTGTTATTTGTTGTCTTTCCCTTGCTGCCTTTAATATGTTTTCCTTATATTTAATTTTTGACAGTTTGATTAATATGTGTCTTGACGTGTTTCTCCTTGGGTTTATCCTGTATGGGACTCTCTGTGCTTCCAGGACTTGATTAACTATTTCCTTTCCCATATTAGGGAAGTTTTCAACTATAATCTCTTCAAATATTTTCTCAGTCCCTTTCTTTTTCTCTTCTTCTTCTGGGACCCCTATAATTCGAATGTTGGTGTTTTTAATGTTGTCCCAGAGGTCTCTGAGACTGTCCTCAGTTCTTTTCATTCTTTTTTCTTTATCCTGCTCTGTAGTAGTTATTTCCACCATTTTATCTTCCAGGTCACTTATCCTTTCTTCTGCCTCAGTTATTCTGCTATTGATCCCATCTAGAGTATTTTTAATTTCATTTATTGTGTTTTTCATCATTGCTTGGTTCCTCTTTAGTTCTTCTACGTCCTTGTTAAATGTTTCTTGCATTTTGTCTATTCTATTTCCAAGATTTTGGATCATCCTTACTATCATTATTCTGAATTTTTTTTCAGGTAGACTACCTATTTCCTCTTCATTTGTTAAGTCTGGTGTATTTTGACCCGGCTCCTTCATCTGCTGTGTGTTTTTCTGTCACCTCATTTTGCTTATCTTACTGTGTTTGGGGTCTCCTTTTCACAGGCTGCAGGTTTGTAGTTCCCGTTGTTTTTGGTATCTGTCCCCAGTGGCTAAGGTTGGTTCAGTGGGTTGTGTAGGCTTCCTGGTGGAGGGAACTAGTGCCTGAGCTCTGGTGGATGAGGCTGGATCTTGTCTTTCTGGTGGGCACGTCCACGTCTGGTGGTGTATTTTGGGGTGTCTGTGGCCTTATTATGATTTTAGGCAGCCTCTCTGCTAATGGATGGGGCTGTATTCCTGTCTTGCTAGTTGTTTGGCATAGGGTGTCCAGCACTGTAGCTTGCTGGTCATTGAGTGAAGCTGGGTCTTGATGTTGAGATGGAGAGCTCTGAGAGATTTTTGCCGTTTGGTATTACGTGGAGCTGGGAGGTCTCTTGTGGACCAGTGTCCTGAAGTTGGCTCTCCCACCTCAGAGGCACGGCCCTGATGCCTGGCTGGAGCACCAAGAGCCTTCGTCCACACGGCTCAGAGTAAAAGGGAGAAAAAATAGAAAGAAAGAAAGAAAGAAAGAGGCTATAATATAGTGAAGTAAAATAAAGCTATTATAAAGCAAAGCTATACAGACAAAATCTCACCCAGAAGCATATACATATACACTCACAAAAAAAAGGAAAGGGGAAAAATTAATATATCCTGCTCCCAAAGTCCACCTCCTGAATTTGGGATGATTCGTTGTCTATTCAGGCATTCAACAGATGCAGGTACATCAAGTTGTTTGTGGAGTTTTAATCCGCTGCTTCTGAGGCTGCTGGGAGAGATTTCCCCTTCTCTTCCCTGTTGGCACAGCTCCTGGGGTTCAGCTTTGGATTTGGACCCGCCTCTGCGTGTAGGTCGCCTGAGGTCGTCTATTCCCCGCCCAGACAGGACGGGGTTAAAGGAGCAGCTGCTTCGGGGGCTCTGTCTCACCCAGGCCGCGGGGAGGGAGGGGTACAGAGGAGGCGGGGCGAGCCTGCAGCGGCCGAGGCTGGCGTGACGTTGTAGCAGCCTGAGGCACGCCGTGTGTTCTCCCAGGGAAGTTGTCCCTGGATCACGGGACCCTGGCAGTGGCGGGCTGCACAGGCTCCCGGGAGGGGCGGTTTGGAGAGTGACCTGTGCTCGCACACGGGATTTTTGGAGGCGGCAGCAGCAGCCCCAGCGTCTCACGCCCGTCTCTGGGGTCCGCGCTGATCGCCGCGGCTCGCGCCCTTCTCTAGAGCTCGTTTAGGCGGCACTCTGAATCCCCTCTCCTTGCGCGCCGCGAAACGAAGAGGCAAGAAAAAGTCTCTTGCCTCTTCGGCAGCTCCAGACTTTTTCCCGGTCTCCCTCCCAGCCAGCTGTGGTGCGCTAACCCCTTCAGGCTGTGTTCACGCCACCAGCCCCAGTCCTCTCCCTGCGATCTGACCGAAGCCGAGCCTCAGCTCCCAGCCCCGCCCGCCCCGGCGGGTGAGCAGACAAGCCTCTCGGGCTGGTGAGCGCTGCTCGGTGCTGAGCCTCTGTGCGGGAGTCTCTCCGTTTTTTCCTCTGCGCCCCTGTTGCTGTGGGGTCCGCACTGATAGCTGCGGCTCGCGCCCTTCTCTGAAGTTCGTTTAGGCGGCGCTCTGTATCCCCTCTCCTTGCGCACCAGGAAACAAAGAGGGAAGAAAAAGTCTCTTGCCTCTTCGGCAGCTGCAGACTTTTTCCCCGGACTCCCTCCCGGCTAGCTGTGGTGCACTAACCCCTTCAGGCTGTGTTCACGCCGCCAACCCCAGTCCTCTCCTGCTGGTGAGTGCTGGTCGGCACCGCTCCTCCGTGCAGGAACCTCTCCGATTTGCCCTCCGCAGCCCTGTGGCTGCGCTCTCCTCCATGGCTCCGAAGCTTCCCCCCTCTGCCACCCGCAGTCTCTGCCTGCAAAAGGGCTTCCTAGTGCGTGGAAATCTTTCCTCCTTCACAGCTCCCTCCCACTGGTTCAGGTGCCGTCCCTATTCTTTTGTCTCTGTTATTTCTTTTTTCTTTTGCCCTACCCAAGTATGGGGGGAGTTTCTTGCCTTTTTGGAGGTCGGACGTTTTCTGCCAGCGTTCAGTGGGTGTTCTGTAGGAGCAGTTCCACGTGTAGATGTATTTCTACTGTATCTGTGGGAAGGAAGGTGATCTCCGCATCTTACTCTTCCGCCATCTTCTCTCCTCCAATAATTACTTTTAATGTAAATGAAATAAATGTTCCAATAAAAAGCCATAATGATTAAGGTATCAACTACATAACAGATTACATAATGATAAACGGATCAATCCAACAAGAAGATATAACAATTGTAAATATATGTGCACTCAACATAGGAGTACATAAATACATAATGCAGTATTAACAAATATGGAGCAAAATTGACAGTAATACAATAATAATAGGGAACTTTAACATCCCACTTACATCAATGAACAGACAGAAAATTAATAAGGAAACACTAGCCTTAAATGACTCATTTGATCAAATTGTATTAATAGTTATATACAGAACATACTGTCCCAAAACAGCAGAATTCATTCTTTTCCATTGCACATGAAACATTCTCCAAGATGATCACATGCTAGGTCACAAAACAAGTTTCAGTAAATTTAAAAATTTCAAATCATATTAAGCACCTTTTCCAAACACAAGTCAATGAGACTAGAAATCAACTGCAAGAAAAAAAGCTGCAAAAAACACAAGCATGTGGAGACTAAATCATATGTTACTAAATAACCAATTGGTCACTGAAGAAATCAAAGAAGAAATTTAAAAATACCTAAAGCCAAGTGAAAATTATCACACAATGATCCAAAAATCTATGGAACACAACAAAAGCATTTCTAAATGGGACGTTTATAGCAATACAAGTCTACCTCAGGAAACAAGAAAAATCTTAAGTAAACAACCTAACCTTACACTTAATGGAACTAGAGAAGGAAAACCAACCCCAAGTTAGTAGAAGGAAAGAAGCCACAGAGATCAGAGCAAAATTTTTTTTAAAAAAAAAAGGAATCAATGAAAGTAAGACCTGGTTCCTTGAAAAGAGAAACAAAATTGATAAAACTTTAGCCAGATTCATGAAGAATAAAAGAGAGAGGACCCAAATTAATAAAATTAGAAATGAAAAAGAATTTACAATTGACACCACAGAAATACAAAGGATCATAAGAGATTACTATGAACAATTATGTGCCATTAAGATGGATTTTATTTTAAATGGGGATTAAGAGGCACAAACCTCCAATTATAGAATAAATAAGGCACAAAGATGCAAACAACATAAGGAATATGGTCAATAATATTGTAATGACTTTGTATGGGGAGAGATGGTTACCAGACTTTTGATGGTGATCATTTTGTAACATATGCAAATGTCAAATCATTATGTAGTACACCTGAAACTAACATAATATTGTATGTCAACCATATTTCAATTAAAAAAAAACACATGCGACAGATACATATATACAAAGAGAGAGAGAGAGAGAGAGCCTGTCATCTGGAATTCTCACCTTTAGCAAACTGCCAGCTCAGGAAGAAAATAGAATGCAACTGAAGTATCGTGAGCAGAAGTGCACCAAATAATCTCTCGCAGCTCTGTGAATGGACCTGTGGACCATCAATATCACCATAGGCCAGAACTACTCAAATATCCAGAATCCAAAATTCTAGTTTAGGTGCTCAGAGGACCAGGTAGCATTCTCATTAGTGCAGGCAGAGTTGAGTACAGCACAAGAGCACAGTAGAAAGAGAATAGGAGTGCAGAAAAAAAGAGAAAAACAAAAATACTTTTGACTCAAAATGAGCCTAAACAGCACAATACCAAAACACATGACAACATTGAGAAAGGAAACAAGCAAATCAGCAAATAGAGCATGAATCACTCTAGATAAAATTACTTTTATGGAAAAGTCTGACAAAAACTTTAAAATAAGTATTTTTAGAATACTAGAGAGCACAAATGAATAACATTCATTTTAAAAAAAGAAATTACAAAAGCAAAACAGGCATAAATTAAACACCAAAAAATGTGGAAAAGATTCAAAATCTTGGGAATAAAAGATTATATTTATTGAAAATTAAAACCCAATATGCAGACCACTGAGGGGAAAAAACTGGTGTCTAGGGAGAATACAGGACAGAGAATTAAGAGAATGTTCTAAGAAGTGAAAGCAAGATTTAAAAATTTAGAGGACATTTTAATAGGCTTCCAAAAAATGTCTAATATGGGTTCTAGAAAAACTCTATAATAAGAGATTTCAGAGAATGTCAAAAAGCAATATTTGAGGTAATTCAGGTGAGAATTTTCCAAAATTGAAGGAATACATAATTCTTGAGATCAGAAGTGTACTCAGAGTATTAAGAAGGATAAATAATGATTAATCCATCCCTAGACGCATTATCACAATTAAAGAGAAGATCTTAAAGCTGCCAAAAAGAAAAGCTAAAGTAACAAAAGAACAGCTTTTAAGCTTTTTTTTTTTTACTGACTTCACATCAGCAGTAGAATGCAACAAATAATTAGCTACTGTTTAAAGTTCTTAAAAAAAAATCTAAAATTTTATACATTTTTAAACAATTATTCAAGGGTGATATGACTCTGAATTTACTACCCATAAATTCTCATTACAAGAACTATTTAAATTGTATTTAGCAAGAAGATAGATAGATAGAGATAAGTATACCTAGAAGGAAGGTATGAAATCCAGGAAAACAGAAGAATGTCAATAAAGTATTTAATTCTTGATTGCTTTTTATAAAAACTTATCGTTTAAGAGGTGAAACTGAAAAATATTGTATATTCAAGTCCAAAATTTAGAAAATACAAATAAGCAAAAGAGACAAATTGAAAAATCATTCTCATTCCCAGCATGCAGAGATAGCCACAGATAATGTTAGTGAAAGTAATTCTGGTATTATCTCCATGCATATTTTCATAAAAATAATATATCATCTAAATTGCCTTGTTTCTTCTATTTTATACAAATATCTTCTATGCCATTAATTATTATTCTACAACTCCTGTTGAAAAGCTGGATAACATTCAATTATATAAAATTTCTTGGTTGGTAATTAAATCCATGCTCTGTTGTTTACATTTTTACAACCTTCCCTTGGTTTTGGATATCCTGAACTTCCAGTTTGAGCAGAATCTTCTAAAATTTTTTAAATAAATTGTATTTTCCAAATCAGACTGCTTTTACCAAATTGTTTAGCAAGCATACCTGAAGACTATAAGTCTAAAAAATAAGAATGTTAAAGACACTGAAAAAAAAGTCTGTTGCATCAAATTTTAATTTTTAAAATAATTCAACCTAAGTGTTTGATTTTGATTCCATTACAAGCAATATTAGTAAAAGTAGATGAACATATCGACTTGACTCTGTAATTTTTTTCATAAAAATCTCTTTAGAGATCCCTGTCTAGCCAGCAAATAATTGCTTTAACTTTGGATTTTAATATTAGCACTGAATGATTTATGTGTACATTAAATAATGTGATTCTCACCAACCATTTATGAGCTAAGAATGATTATCTCTCTTCTGTGGATAATCACACTTCAGGGAAGAGAGGTTAAGTGGTTTGCCTAAAATCACTCAGCCAGGCAATGGATTATCTCAAAATATAACCCTTGAGTCTTTAAATCATTAGACTCGGTTGGCCTCAGCAATACTTGCGAGACATAACAGATATGCACGTAGATTTTTCCTCAAATGATTTATGTGGCATAAAGTCTAATTTGTTTATAGAACTTTTTTTTTTTTTTTTTTTGGTTCTTATGACACAATTTGGTCTGTAAGCAGATATAAGGCATTATAAAAATGAATGTGATAAGAATTCACATGTGGGAAAATCTCTGGTTAAATTAGAGTATCAATTTCCAAAATAGTACATAGATGAAGCAGATAATAGAATCAACCATTTGCCGGAAGGGTCAAGGGAAGAAAGGCAGGAGGTAACAGAAAGCAGATGGAGTAGAGTGACTTCTTTTGTAGAACTGCAGTTCAGGGTTAGCTTTTAACAAGTTCTGAGTGAAGTAATAAGAGAGCTTATTATTTCTTAATAAGGACATGTGCATCCCTGACAGCTATTCCCCCATCTCCAGTATAAAATGTCTGTATAAGCCCACATCAACTACAATGGCAAATGTGCCTCGTGTGTCCCTTCGATATAAAGTTCATGTAAATGGGACTCTAAGAGATTATTCCTAGCACTTAAGAATTTTGATCAGTGATCGATCTATGCTCGTTTGCCAGAAACTTCCTTCGTTTTAGCTCTGAAAAGTCCTGTGACCTGGAACACCTCTCAGTCCTGAGCATACTGGGGCCGTTGGTCAAAATTAAAATAAAAACTAATTGTGTTCACTGTCCAAAATTTAGAAAATACAAATAAGCAAAAATGTGCATTAAAATTATCAGTGGGAACCTGCTGTACAGCACAGGGAGCTCAGCTCAGTGCTCTGTGGTGACCTAGATGGGAGGGATGCAGGGGTGGGAGGGAGGACTAAGAGGGAGGGGATATATGTATACATATAGCTGATTCACTTCATTGTACAGCAGAAACTAACACAACATCATAAAGCAACTATACCCCAGTTAAAAAGAATTATTCATACTTTCATCATGCAGAGATAACCACTGAATTGTCTTTTAAAATTCAGTTTTAAAAGTATGTCAAGTACTTCCGTATGTGTACCTTTTCATTTGATTGCATCGTTCTATAAACTCTGATAAATTTTCAACTGTGTATTGACCATTTCTGCTACTCGTTCCACAAATTCCCTTAACCTTCGACTCTTGGTTATCTCTGAGACAGAGTACTAGCTGGTATATTAGCAGCTTGCCTTCTGAGTTCTGATAACTGTATCACAGGGTAATCTCACAGCTCCAGGGTATGCAGCCATTCATTTCTTATTCCATTTCTATCTCCCCCATAGGCCAGGGAAGGGAAATTTCTACCTAGGGAGTTTAGCATCATTTAACATCAATGTTACATGTCCAACAATCTCCTACATGAATGAAAACATATGTCAACCATAGTGAGCACTTAAAAGTTATCAATAACTACTCATACACAGTAAGCTCTTTTTGTTCTGTGTGGGTTTAACTTTCTGGAAGCATTTCAACTCCTGATTTAAAGACAGGAGGAGAGAAGGAAAATAAAATGCGGTGTTAGAAAAGAAATATGTCTTTATCGATCCTAAAATGTTCAGACTTGGTTGAGACGATATTTTAGGGTTACTGTGATCCAGAATGTACCTCTCTTTGGAGTACTTATCTATGTGCAAAGTTATCCTGTTCTTGCCAATAACGCATACAGTAATGGCCTCTTCCACTTTATTTCTAGCTACACAATGCCTGTTGGCAGCCCTAGGGTTGCTTGTATGATTGAAATGGCTGCAGATGGAAAACCTCCAATACGGAAAGAAGACACCAAGATACCTCATGTGTCCCAGGTAGATATGCAAATATCCAGTTTCAAACATTACTAAGTGTACCCTCAATATTTCAAAGTGTTTACGTTACTAAGCATTAATCATATTTCTTTAGAGAACAGATTCCTTGTAAAAAGCTCTCAACAAAACACCAGAATATTCATCTCTGATTCTTTAGGTATAATTAAATATATTTAATACCGCCTGTCACTATAAAAGTTTTATTAAATTTAACAACTCTCACACTTTGCATATAATATGCTTTATTTTAATAAAACAGGTCAGGAATGGGGAAAGATTAGCAAGATATAAAACAGTGCTTAAAAACTTACATTTTTATAGTCGATGCTAGTGCTTGCATTATGCTGTTTAAAGTCCTTTCTCAGAGTTTTAGATTTACAGGAAACTTTTCTTAGAAACAGTGAATGAAGCTAAATTGAAAGAAGAGAGGATGTCTGTCCCGCCAGAGACAAGGCAATTTGCTGAATTCTTTTCATGTTAATGATGTTGTTGGCTACATGCTTCTTAGTATGACTTTACAGCAATACATTTAAGATAAAGAATTTCTGGTCCATTTGATCATCATGGAGAGTTAATTTGTATAATTAGAGCTCCAAAATGCTAATTTTGGTACACAGTAAAGTTGGAAATGTGTAGTGCCCTAATGAATTGGAAATTTCCTTTTATTTCTATTTTTTCTGGGTAGTCTCCTGTTGAGTGTATACAGGCATCCAAAAGAAGCACATAGGAGTATCTAACATTTGCATAATTATATTACATTTTCCAAATTATGGCCATATATATTATCTCATCTATCTTCACAAGAACCCTCCAAAGAGTGATTACCCTTTTTATAAGGCTAAGGAAACTGAATGTCAGATGTCTAAAATTTCATGGTGCAAAAGAAAGAGACTTGATCCTTGGTTTTCTGATTCCCAACCTTTTTTGTTCCCTTCTAATACACTTTACGGCTCTTCATTTGCTGGTGCAGCGATTCAAAAATGTCGAGTGGATTGTCAGGATAGGTATAAAATTGGTTTCTGTGTTGTAAAAAGTAATGCTAGAGCCCAAGATGACCAAATATTTAGATTCATGACATGGAATATTCAAATGGTGGAAAATATAGGAAACACTCATAGTTTTGTGAAAAATACAATGTAAAGCAGCCAGTGTGATTTTTATCTTTATTAATTCCTTATAGTCATCCACTTTTTATATTGAGAACTCCATATTTTCTTATGAAAAACATATGTTATAACATAAACATAAATGAATTATATCTTAATTCATAGAATTCAACTTGTTCAATAAATGTCATTTGTTGCTGAAAACGCTAGATACATGTGTGACAAATAAGTCTCCTCACATTTTAGGTTGACTGAATGCCCATCCTCACACAGAGACTACAGTTTATGATTTAAACTGAAAAGAATTTGGATAGTTTTAGGGTGGTAAACAGAGAGATGCACTTAGGCTCTCTAAAGCTTGTTTACAACACTCTGCCTCTTTATGTTCATCCCAACTCAAGTGCTCCGAAGTCTGAGGGGATCACTTCCACCTTAGAAAGCAGGTTAACCCCATAGCTCGGCACCCACTGTGGTGAGCTTCTCACAGACTAGACCCCAGTCCTGGACTTGTCCCCAGGAGCCTCCAGGCCAGCTCCCCATTTTTTTGTGTGAATTATACATTTTGCTACTCCCTTTTCCTCTCTTATTACGGTGAGAGGATGGTGGAAATTTGTGGAATAGGATATAAGCATTGAGGATTTTGTGAGCTGAAGTCACTTAAATTTTAGTCATAGACTTTGGCCAAAACAATTAAAAACAGGTTCTAGCTCTGTCTCTGCTCATTGTAATCTAGTAGGAATTGTTACGTATATAAATTACCATTATGTACAGAATGGTACTTTTCAGAACATAAACCTATAACAAAGCCAGACCAAAACCAAGAGAATTAAATCCAAAATTATATTATAGATTGGATAAAAGAAACACACATTAACTTAGAGAGAATTTTTTGGGTAATTTTGAAAGTAAAGAATAAAAATCTCTCCTTAATACTGTTACCAGTAACAGCTAACACGTAGAGCACTGTGTCCCAGACACAGTTCTAAGAACTTTTTATGCTTTAACTCATTTAATCCATACCAAAAAAAAAAAAAAAAAACCTGTGAGGTAAATACTATCCTCTCCAAATAAAGAGGAGTAAAGTTAAGGCAAAGAGAGGTTAAGTTTCTTGCCCAAGGACGCACAGCTATTCTGGGATTCAGATGCAGACATTCACACTAAAGAACCCATGCTTTTAACCAACACTATGCTGCCTCACAACCTTTGAAACGGTGTTTTCCCTTAATCATTCTATTGCAACTCTTAACTCTTTTATGTAATTCTCACTTATTGTGTGCTATTATTTTCTTTTTACGGTGATAAAGAACCACATACTATAAGCTTTATCCTCTTAACAAATTTTTAAGTATACTGTAAAATACTGTTATCTGTAGGCACATCGTTGCATCTTGCATGACTGAAATTTTATACCCATAGAACAGCAACTCCCCATTTCCCTCTCCAACCAGCCCGTGGCAACCATCATTCTACTTTCTGCTTCTAAGACTGTGACTACCCTAGAGACCTCATATAAGTGGAATCACCCAGTACTTTTCCTTCTGAGGCTGGCTCCTTTCACTCAGCATAATGTCCTCAAGGTTCTTCCATGTTGTAGCATATGATAAGATTTCCTTCTTTGATAAGGCTGAATAATATTACACTGCATGTATATACTGTGCTTTCTTTATCCATTCATCCACCGATGGACATTTAGATTGTTTACACCTCTTGGCTATTGTGAATAATGTACAATGAACATGAAAGTGCAAATATTTCTTCAATATCTGTTTTCGACTCTTTTGGATAAACCCAGAAATGGAATTGGTAGGTCATATAGTTCTATGTTTCTAATTTTTTGCAGAACCCTCATACTGTTATCCATGGCAGCTGCACCATTTTACGTTCTCTCCAACAGTGCAGAAAGGTTCCAATTTCTTCACAGCCTTGTCTACACTTGTTACTTTTGGTTGTTTTTTTATAATGACCACCCTAACAAATGTGAGGTGGTATCTCATTATGATTTTGATTCGCATTTCTCTGATGAGTAGTGATATTGAACATCTTTTCATATACCTTTTACATATGCCATTTGTATGTTTTCTTTGGAGAAATGTCTGTTCAAGTCCTTCTTTTCCAAGTTTGTTGAGTCTTTTTTATCATGAAACAAGGTTGAATTTTGTCAAATGGTTTTTCTTCATCTACCGAGATGATGATGTGAGTTTTATCCTTTGCTCTGTTAATGTAGTATATCACATTTATTGATTTTTGTATGTTGAACCACCCTTTCATCACAGGGATAAATTTCACTTGGTCATGGTGTATGATTCTTTTACTGTGCTCTTGAATTTGGTTTGTTAGTATTTTATTTGAGATTTGCATCTATATTCATCAGGTATATGAGCTTGTAGTTTTCTTTTTTCATAGTGTCTTTTTCTATCTTTGGTATCAGGATAATGCTGGCCTTATAGAATGAGTTTGGAAGTATTCATTCCTCTTCAATTTTTTGAAAAGTCTGGAGAAGGTCAGTATTAATTCTTCTTTAAATATTTTGCAGAATTTTTCAATGAAGACATCTGGTATTGGACTTTCTTTGTTGTGAGGTTTTTGATTACTGATTCATTCTCCATATTGATCTGTTCAGCTTTTCTATTTGTGATTCAGTCTTGGTATGTTGTATGTTTTTAGGAATTTATCCATTTCTCCTGGGTTATCCAACTTGTTGGTGTATAATTGTTCATAGTCATCTCTATAATCTGTATTATTTCTGTGACATCAGTTGTAATGTTGTCTCTTTCATTTCTGATTTTATTTGAGTCTTCTCTCTTTTTCTTTAATTAGTGTAGCTAAAGGTTTGTTAATTTTGTTGATCTTTTCAGAAAAACAACTCAGTTTTTAAAATTTTTTTCTATTGTTTTTCTATTCTCTTATTTATTTCTGCTCTAATTGTTATATAATTTCATTCCTTTTGCTAATTTTGGACTTAGTTTGTTCTTCTTTGTCTAGTTCTATGAAGCGTAAAGTTGGGTTGATTTGAGATCTTTCTTTTTAGTGAAAGTGTTTACTGCTATAAACTTCCCTCAGTACTGCTTTTGCTACATCTCATAAGTTTTGGTACTTTGTGTTTTCATTTGTCTGAAGATATTTTCCAAATCCTCTTTTGATTTATTCTTTGACCCATTGGTTGTTTAAGAGCACATTGTTTAATTTGCACATATTTGTGAATTTTCCATTTTTTCCTTCTGCTATTGATATCTAGTTTTATTCCAGTGTGGGTGGAAAAAAATACTTGGTATGATTTCAATCTTCTTAAATTTGTTAAGATTTGTTTTGTGACCTGACATGTAATCTATCCTGGTTAACGTTGCAGTGTGCTTAAGAAGAATGTGTATTCTGCTGCTGTCAGATGGAATGTTCTATATGTCTGTTAGGTCTATTTGTTCAATAGTGTTGTTCAAGTCCTCTGTTTTCTTATTATTTTCTATATGAATGTTCTATCCCTTATTGAAAGTGGGATATTAAAATCTCATTCTATTATTGTACTGTCCATTTCTCCCTTAGTTCTGTCAATGTTTGTTTCATATATCTGAGTGTTCTGGTGTCAGGTGCATATATATTTATAATTATTGTATCTTCCTGGTCAATTGATTCTACTATCATTATATAATGTCATTCTTTGTCCTTTGTTGACTGAAGTCTATTTTGTCTGATATAAGTGTAGCCACTGCTGCAATGTTTTGGTTACCATTTGCATGAAATATCTTTTTTCATCCTTTTGCTTTCAGGCTATGTGTGTCCTCAAATCAAAAGTGAGTCTCTTATAACAGAATATAGTTGGATCTTGTTTTTTTTTTTAATCTGTTTTTATTCATTCAGCCACTTCATGTTTTTTGATGGGGAGTTTACTCCATTTATATTTAAAGTAATTATTGATAAATACTTGCTATTTCCATTTCAATCATTGTTTTCTGCTTAGCTTCCCCCCCCCCCTTTTCCTCTCTTGCTCTCTTCCTTTGTGTTTTATTGATTTTTTTTTAGTAACATACTTTGATTCCTTTCTTATTTTCTTTTTTGTATCTTCTCTAGACATTTTCTTCTGGTTATCATAAGTTACCACAGAACATCTTATAGTTATAACAATCTATTTTAAGCTGTTAGGAACCTAACTTCAATTGCATATAAAAACTCTAACCTTTTACTTCTGCCTGCCCCACACTTCATGTAACTGATGTCATATAGATATAAATATAGATATAGATATAGATACAGATAATATGTGCATAATTAACACATTTTTATATAGTGTTTTTAGACTTTTGTCTTTTAACTTCAGTACCAGAATTACAAGTGATTTATGCACCACTATGACAGCATTACATTACTATATTTGTCTATATAGCCACCTTTACCAGTGAGCTTTATATTTTCATATGCTTTCATGTTGTTGTCTAGTGTCCTTTCATTTCAACTTGAAAGACTCCCTTCAGCATTTCTTGTAAGGTAAGTATAGTACTGATAAGCTTGCTCAGCTTTTGTTGATTTGAAAAAGCCTTTATCTCTTCTTCATTTTTAAAGGACAGTTTTTGCCAGATACAGTATTCATGTTTGGCAGCATTTTGTTTTGAGCACTTTGAACATATTATCCCACTCCCTTCTGGGCTGCAAGGTTTTTGATAAGAAATACACTGATAGTCTTATGGGGCTCCCTTGTATGTGACAACTCACTTTTTTCTTTCTTCTTTCAAAATTCTGTATTTCTTTTGACTTTTGACAAATTGATTAAAATGTGTCTTGGTATGGACTTCTTTGAGTTCTTTCTTGGAAGTCCTTTGGACTTCTTGATTCTGAATGTCTATTTCTTCCCCATATTTGGAAAGTTTTCAGCCATTATATCTTTAAATAAGCATTCTGCATCTCTCTCTCTTTCTCTCTCTCTCTCCCCTCTCCCCTTTCTGGGACTCCCATAATGCATGTATTAGTCCATTTGATGGTGTCCCATAAGTCCCTTAGGCTTCCTTCACTTTTTTTCAATCTTTTATCCTTTTTACTCCTCTAACCAGATAATTTCACATGACCTTTCTTTGAGTTTGCTGATTCTTTTTTCTGCTTGATCAAGTCTGCTGTTGAACCCCACTAGTGAATTTTCACTTCAGCTTTTATATATTCAGCTCCAAAATTTCTGCTTGATTCTTTATTATATTTTCTATCTCTTTACTGATATTCTCAATAAAGAATATAAAACATTTTAAATGTTAAAAAATAAACATTTTCTTCATGTTTCATTTTCCTGAGCTCATTGAGCATCTTTATGGCAGTTATTTTGATTTTTTTGTCAGTAATTTGTATACCTCTGTTTCTTTAAGGTTGGTTTTTGGAGACATTTTGTTTCTCTGATTGGGCTATATTTTTGTGTTTCTTCTTGTGCCTTGTAACTTTGTAATGGAATCAACACATCTGAAGAAACAGCCATTTCTCCCAGCCACATGGACTTGCTTTGTATAGGAAAGGTTCTTCACTAATCAGCCCAGCAAGAGATTCTGGGAACTTTTCAAAACTTTTCTGTGGATGTTTCTTCTCTGGGCCTGTCTTTTAAATTCTCTATTATAGGAATTTGCCAGTTTCTTTTTTCAGTTGCTTATAATCTTTTGCTCCCTCTAGTGTCTGTCTGCAGTACATCAGGTTCTCTGGAGTTGCTACAAGCCACCCAGTTCTTTTTCATTCTCAGCAGCCCCAAAGTTTCTGTAGAGTATGTGGGTTGTGTCAGAACTCCGAATCAGGCAAAATAGAAACCAGTCCCTCAGGAATACCCCTGAAAAGCCAGAATGCTGGAAACATACTCCATGCCTCTCTACTCTTCCACGCTGCCCCAGCCCCAGGAAGAGGCCATGCTGCATCAAGAGCAGCAGCACACTGTCCAACTCTCTTTTGTTTTCAGTGACCCCCCCAGTCATCTAGAGTGCAGTTTTCCATTGATATTTACATGGGATTTGTTCCAGGACCCCCAACAGATACCAAAATCCATGGACTCAAGTCCCGTATATAAAATGGTGTCATACTTGTATATAACTTATGCACATCCTGTATACTTTAAATCATCTCTAGATTACTCCTAATATCTAATGCAGTTTGAATGCTATGTAAATAATCACTGGCATGTGACAAATTCAAGTTTTGTGCCTTGGAATTTTCTGGAATTTTTTCTGAATATTTTTGATCTGCAGTTGGTTGATTCTGCAAATTCAGAGCCCATGGACACAGAGGGCTGACTGTATGCCAGGTACTGTCAGTGCTTTAAGACAAAGGAGACAGGAGACCCATTTCTCAGGCAGCACCCCTGAAAAGCCATTATTTTGAATGCACACTCCATTCACAGGGAGAAGTCAGGGGTTGCAGGTTTTGCCCATTCTTTCCCACTGAGCTGGGGGTCGGGGAGGGGATGTCTATAGTGAGTGAACGTGTGCTAGTCCAAACCTTCACCTCTGTTCTCAGGGACCCCCAACCTTGCACCCTTTCCTGTCAGCACTTAGATTCAATCAAGACAGAAACTAGTCTCTTGGGCAGCACCCTGAAAAGCCTGCACATTGGATATATGTTTTAGTTTTCTATTTCCCTCCCCAGAGAGAGACTCAGAGCTGGAAGTTTTCTCCCAATTATGTCTCACTGAGTCTGTGGGAGAGCTATGGTGAGTGAGTGTCAAAGATTTTCCTGCCAGCCTCAACACAGCTGGTTTCACAGTCACCTGGGGTACAGTGTCTCTTAACTGAACTTATATATTTCTTACAAAGAAACTTGGTCTGTGTATTGTTGAATCAGTGTCTCCATGGAGGAAAGAGTTTCTGGAGCTTCCTATTCTGCCATCTTGATGATCTGTATGATGTTATTTTCTGTTTAATTTCTTTATGTTTATTTCCCATGATTACATTTCATTCTCTTATAAACAAGAATCATCCTACATCCTCCTTTTGTATTTCCACTTCCTTATACCACTTGCTCACAGGTAGCAACTCAATCCATTGATTGCTTCACTAAAGTTCAGTTCTTTCTTCAACAAATTGAGAAGATATTATTTTGAGAACATTCTTTATCCTAGAAAGTCTTAATAATCAGAGATTTAACTGTGAAGTATGAGGCTAATGAGGTTTTCACTGATATTTATAAAATTTTAAAAAAACTCTTTATGTGAGCTACTTCATATTAATCTTATAAGAAATTTAAGCACTTCATATAAGCACTGCTCTGTACCCTATGCCATATATATTAAATAAAGAGAACTATATTAGAATTCAAGCCATATTAATATTCCTTCTTGGTTGATATCCAGTGAGACCTCACATATGATGAATCTGGCAAATTTCTAGGTTCTAAGGAAGTGTAAAGTAGGAGAGGAGGCCTAAAAGACAAGTAGGAGACTGCAGAAGTGCAAGATTGAGTTTCATGAATCAGGTCATTTGTAACAGACTTGTATTAAACCTCCTATTTGCAAACCACTGCTGTGGACAGTGATAGAACCCCAGGACGACCATGTTGGACACCCTGCCCTAAAAAGGGATATAGATTAATATAGAAGAGACTATGCTCGCAGGTTATCATACTATGGGGGAGGGGGGTAATCTTTGAACTGTAAAGGGATGGAGAATTTACATAAATACTGATTTAGGTAAATACTGATTCTTCCTTTTAATCCCCTTTCATTTAATGTCTCCAAACAGTTTTTAAGAATTTAAGACAAATCATATGTGAAAGTTATTTAAATAAAACCTTCTTCGCAAACACTACCTAACATCACTTATCCATCTTTACTGATGTTTCTGATTTTGAATTTGTCTGCATACAATTCAGATAATATTAAAAACAACAATTTGGTAACAACACAAGTAAAAGTCAGTTCATTCCAATTATAAGTCATCATATTCTTGGCTAAAGATAAGAACACTTCAATAGTTAATCTTAAGTAAAAAGTGCATTTGCCATTACCTTCCCATTAACATCAAAGTTATTTGACTTCAGAAAGATTTGAGACTGTAAGACAAACCTATACATTGAATCAAGACATCACTACAGAAATGTATGTAGTATTCCAATATCTAAATTTAAGTTAAAACAAAACAAAAAGGAGATAAAGTGGCTTCTCATCTACCTCCCCCACTCCCCAGCCTCCAGTTTTTAGAAATGTTTCGTCTTTTACCTATTTTCTTATTTTACTCCTACCTACTGTAAAAGAGAGACTATATTTTTCCTTTAAAGAGACACTCTGAGGGGAAAAAGAATGTTCATTTCTCTCCTGTCAGATGTGGAGCCTTTTTTCCTCAGTCACTATTCATATTTTTCATTATCTTGATGATCCTTCCTTGATTGTCCATGTCTGTTCTCTGTGGTTTTATCTTGTAAGATGATATCTTGATGTCAGACTCTATTCTCCATAGTCGGATTCACAAGGAGTTATTAGAAAAGACTTATTTAAAGACCTGTCTCCTTAGGAATGATTATACACACAAAAGGCAGCTCTTGGATAATTGAGAGCCCAGGATGGAGGAAGTCAACCATTCTAATGGTTATCTATGTGCAGTCAATGGCAGCTGCTCTTTTAGACGTTTCAGCATTCCAACGAAGCTTAGGCTTCAGATCAGAAGAAATACAGAGCCATCTACTTCCATTGTTTGGGTGTCTTTAATGATCTAATAAATCATAGACAGCTCTGTAGACTCTGCCATAGATCTGCCTACAACTGACAGAAGAGGAAGGTATTTTTACATTCTCTATCAGTTTTGTGCTAAAACGGCACACTTGTCAAAGCAGTGAAAGGTTTGCTCTTCTAGGTGTGTAATCAATACACAAAAATGTCAGAGGTCTTCAGTGAGAGGAAGGCCATGGCCTTGGATTCACTGAGTCTGTAAGTTCACGATGAATCCCAGATTGCATTAGCAGTGAGTCACTTACCTTAGCTGATAAAAGAGCTCTGCTAATTGGTTGCTAGAGTAATTCACCTAAATATGAGAAAAGATGTGAAAACAAACAGATGTACTCCTATCTGCATAAGGGCTCTATCAATACACTGTGAAGACTCCACCCCACTGTACTCAAAGAGAGCTATCCTCTGGATGACTGTATATCTGAATCCTATATGAAGTACTCAGAGAAAAACTGAAGGACTGCCCTTTGGAACAGAGCCTGAGTTATTAAAATAAGAACAAGAGCTCCAATAATAGTTAGTTTGATCTATTATGGGTCGTGGAGATGCTTTGGTGTTCCTAGAATTGAACATGCTTCTGTTCTCTAAAAGCACACGTACATCAAACCAGCACATATTAGTGTAAATATTAAGTGATATTCCTGGGCATCTCCCATTCTCTCCTCTCCCTGGTGTCCTAACTTAGTTATTTGTTTCTAGTTTTTTAATTCTTACAATCACACTTTTCCATATTAATGAATCTGTAATATCAATTTAAATACTTTTCAGACATCAGCTTGGAGTGTTTTCGTTTAGAGTGTTTAGAGATAAGGATGTCAGAGATATAAATTCACAAATCCTGCTACATCTGTCTGTCATATGCCCAACAGCCCTGAAGGTCAGGGTCTCATTTACCAGTCCATCCAGGCTCTATTTGCAGCTCATAAAGTCTTATTGAGGGGAGTTGCATTTTACATACATCTAAATGATGAGAGTTCAATTTATATATGTTGCTGCGGGGAGGGAAAGGAGAGATCAAGTAGCAGTTACATTGTGCAAATGACTTTATCATCACTCAAGCCAATGAGTATAAGCTTTATTTTCAAATAAAGTCACATTCTGGATAAAGAAGATGTGGTACATATATACAATGGAATACTACTCAGCCATTTAGAAGACTGAAATAATGCCATTTGCAACAACATGGTGGACGTAGAGATTATCATACTAAGTGAAATAAGACAGAAAGAGAAAGACAAATACCATATGATATCACTTATATGTGGAATGTAAATTATGACACAAATGAACTTATCTATGAAACAGAAACAGACTCACAGACATAGAGAGCAGCCATATGGTTAAGGGGGAGAAATGGATTGGGAGTTTGGGATTGGCAGATACAAACTATTACATATGGAATAGATATACAACAAGGTCCTACTGTATAGCACAGGGAACTGTATTCAATATCCTGTGATAAAGCACAATAGAAGAAAATATGAAAAAGACTGTTCTTTTGATAGACATTAAGTTGTTAATTAATTTTGCTATTATAGTTTTTTGAACTATCAAAAAAAATGTATATATATGTATAACTGAATCACTTTGCTGTACAGCAGAAATTAACACAACATTGTAAATCAACTTTATTTCAATAAAATAAATTTAAAAAAAACAAAGTCACCTTGTGAGGTTTTGGGGGTTAGGACTTTAACATATGATTTTAGGGGGAGAAAATTCAATCCCTAACAGTAGTTAATTAACAAGGCTTCATTTTCCTTATCCATTATTATTTGGTAATGTTCGCATTAAAATGCAAACCCTTGCATTCCAAAATACCTTTCAAAGTAATCAATCAGCAAGGTTTGTTGAATACCGCCCCCCCCCTTTTTTTTTTTTACTAAATTTTATTAGATACTGTGAGAGGTACAAAAAAATTGCAAAATAAACGCCCTTTTCTAAAGTAACTTATCCCACCACCTACTAGTGATGACAAAATTAAGCAGAAATTACAGCCTGTTTTATGCAGAAAAACACATCAATACATGTAATTACAGAACAAAACATCTAGGTTTTTCCCATATAATCTGATAACACTTCATAAAAAGATTTTTTGTTATTTTTCCTAAAGGTATATTTTGAAAAATTGTTCCTTGGCCATATCCCTGCAAATGTTAAGATTCCTAAGAATGCAGGCCACGTTTGTGGATTCAAGGGCTGCATTCAAGAGCTTCAAGTAAACAACAAAGAATTCTTCCTCATCGATGAAGCCCTGAGTGGGAAAAACATTGAAAACTGCCACATCCCTCGGTGTGAGCGTCATCTGTGCCGCAATAATGGTACCTGTGTCAGGTATGTACTAGCCTCCTGCCCTCCAGCCAAATTCTTAAAACAACAAAACCAGCAGCACTGTCATTTGGGTGATACAAAAGAAAGGTCTGGAACTTCCAAGTTTTTGTGTACATCACCTAGACGATGATGTTTGCTCAAAGAAATTTATATATTGTGGTTCCAATGTCAGAAATTCCTGGACTCTGAAAATACTAGGTAACTAGACCTGATTTTGGCAATTTTAAATGGATCTAAGTGTAATTTTACCAAGGTGTTCTGCTCTTTGAAAACATGAATGAGAGATTATTCATTGGTAATGGTTTTGATGCATTAATTTTATTGTTTGTTTTTGCTTCATCTTAAAAACAAATATACTTAGGTCTCTAAGATTAGAGATGGAGAAAGAATACCTATATCCATTTCTTCTTTGTATCGGCAATTTTTACTTCAAGGAGGAAATATCTTACATAGACTTTTTTCCACCTTGAAGTAAAGATTCATGATGCTTATAAGCTTAAGAAGATCTTAATTAAAATTACTTTCTGTTCCACTAACATGTCTTAAGTGAATTGACTCTGAGGGAGTCTCATTTGGGCAGTATAGAAAATATTTTCCTATTTCTTCAATCCTCTGAGAAATCTTTATTTCAGGGCTACAAATAATGACAGAGTGGAAGCTGAAACATGTACAGATTATAATAATTCAAGTCAAGGAGAAATTGACCAAATCTCACAGGAACTATCTTAATTAATTCACGTCATTGCTTCTAAGGGACAAGTTATCAAGTAGTTAATGACACTGTAAACCTAAACATCTATGTGCATAATGTGAGAAAGAGAAAAATTCTATCAAAAAAGTAGGATAGGAAATGGTAGGCAGAGATGGGCTCTGAAAGTAATCACTCAAATAGAAAAAGAAAACATACAGATGGAGAGAACAAAATGGCAAGACAAAACAGAGGAATGGACAGATGTGATAAAGTCAGGGTGATATATTTACCAGACAATCACAGACTGACCATAATAAACTTGAAGAAAACACATAGTGAGAAAGGAAGGTATCAGCTCTTAGAGTGTCTAAAGCCTTTGCTTCTGATTAACTGTGTCTAAGTCTGTTACTTAATTTACACATTTGTAAAATAACAACCTATCTCACATAGGTAAAGTATAACAGATAAAGTTCTAAAGGATTTTAAAAGAATGAATTTTACTTGGCTATGGTCACTTGTCTGAAGGAAACAAAATCAAGCCTTTACTTATTAAGTATTCTGTTTTATAAGGAATCCATTAATAACAATTATTTTTTTAATTGTAATAATGCAAAAATTATCCAGCAGGACAAACTTCAGAACTCTGCAGAAAAAAAAAATGCATTTTTGCTTAATTAAGTGAAATAGAAACAGGATAAAAGCTTCTCCTCTTGACTTTCTAATGACTGAAACACGTGACTTGCCTTTAATCAACAGAATAACCAATAAAATAGGGTGATGAGATGTCACTTCCATGATTATGTCACACAGGATTGTGAGCAAGGAGACTCTGTCTCTTGCCAGCTTTGATAAAGTGTGAAGCAATTTGGGGAAAGTCTATGTGACAAGGCAGTGAGGGCAGCAGTAACCAGAATGACCACTGACTGACAGCCAGCAGATCTGAAGTCCTTGGTCCTATAACTGCAAGAAACTATATTTTACCACAAATCACATATGCTTGGGAGCAGATCTTTCCCCAACTGAATGTTGAGATAAGACCCCAACCTGACCAACACACTGACTGAGCTTGTGAGACTTTATACGGAGGACCCAGTGAGGCCTTCCCAAACTCTTCACTCAGGGAAACAATGAGATAATAAATGTGTGTTGTTTTAAGCTGCTGATTGTGTAGTAATTTTTTGTTATATAACATAGAATATAAATACCCTCTAATTTTCTGCATAAATATCTAACATCACCAACTTAGAGAAGTAGGGAAGAGTTTGTTTTATTTTAGAACAGTAATTGTCTCAGATATTGTAAACCAGGAACATGTTAAATAAAATAAACCTCTCATTTTCATAAATTAAAAGAACCTCACGGGCTTCCCTGGTGGTGCAGTGGTTGAGAATCTGCCTGCTAATGCAGGGGACACGGGTTCGAGCCCTGGTCTGGGAAGATCCCACATGCCGCGGAGCAACTAGGCCCGTGTGCCACAACGACTGAGCCTGTGCATCTGGAGCCTGTGCTCCGCAACAATGAGAGGCCCACGCACCGCGATGAAGAGTGGTCCCCGCTTGCCACAAACTAGAGGAAGCCCTCGCACAGAAACGAAGACACAACACAGCCAAAAAAAATAAATAAATAAACAAATAAATAAATAATAATTAAAGGTGCTAATAATTAAAAAAAAAAAGAACCTCACATTACTTCCAATCTTGTTATTTAATATATACTTGAAAATAAAAGTCGGGATAGTCATCCTAGTAGGATAGTTATAAGCAGTCCTAGGTTGAATTATACTTTGTCTGTTCATTCTCTTATATGTCCTTCAGCAAATATTTCCAGAGGGACAACTAATAACCAAGGATTTTGTGAAGCAAAGATGTGTAGTCAAGACTGTCCTGCACACAAGGAGTTTTCACTCTAGCTTAGAAGTTTACCAGCTCTTCAAACTTTAGGGTGAAACTTCCCACAGAAATGTATCTCTCTTCTGTCACATACATTATTCTGGCTTTCCATATCCATTTCTCAATCTTTCAAACTCTCAACCTCTACTCTAGAGGAATCCACTCAAATGTCAACAGACTTTGGCAAACACTATTTAAGGTCTTCCAGATCTGTACGTGCTTTCTTATGGCCAGTCAAATGGAGACTTACTAGCTGTGTATCCAACAAATAAAACACTTCTTCTTATCCTATGAACAACAAGATTTCTATCTTGGTTGCCAATGCTGAACTTCCATAACCCACCCTTTGCATCACTGCATCCAGAACACGCTGATCTATGGCAACTGTGACTTCATTTCAGCATCTCCCTGTGCATGCCAACACCATCATACACTGGAGCTGGTCAGTTCCCAAACAACTATAACAAAAAAAAGACTTCTCAGAAGGATCATAAGAACAGCCCCTAGGAGGTCAAAAGTTTAATACGAGAAGAGCACAGATAGTTATAGATCCACAGGGAAGATCATCAGAATGAGAATGCTGCTTTCCTTCTGTTCTGTCTAAAACACCAGCACACAATCATAGCAGAGCACTTCAGCAGTCTGTGCAGCAACCCAAAAAGAGAACCAGAATATGTACTGAAGGAGACCTCTGAGAGGCTGTGAGTATGTTCAGTACAAGGAGAAGAACACAAATCAAAGAAGTAGGTCCTAAGAACCACTACCAAAACCAACAACCTGCCCCCAGCAGACACCTGCCCACACTTGGAATACAATGAGTGGTGTAAAGTTTTCCAGCCAAAAAACCAAGAGAAACTGCTACTGAGCCATGTTTTCTAATATAGAAAACATGGATCTGAACTAGCTTAATGCCTTTGGAAACTTACTTCTCATCTATGTTGCTGGTCAAAGCCAAAGGCTCCTTTCCTCTATGTGCTGCCACATCATAAAATGCATCTCTCCAAGATCTTCCAAACTCACTTCCAACCCTTTTCACCCTTTGAGTCTGTCCACACCATCTGACTTGATCCCACTCCTGGGCTTAGCCAGGCAGACTTCTAAACTTCCTTTCTCTTCTCCAACTTTCCCAGAAAGGGAGATTAGATTCAAGACAGCTTTCAAAATAGCAGAGCAATTTATATAAGTTATATTAGTATTCAACATTTCTGGATCCAAAGGGGATGGATGAAATTACTTGATGGAATTCTTTTTATGTCTACAAGTTTTATTATTTTATTTCCAAAGTAATAAATCATCTATGTTCAGAATAAAAGAGTCATTATTACAAAGACAAAAAGAAAGGACTTGTACCTTTCTGCTTTCTTGTCTCAAGATATAAAGACACTAGTATTTTAAGACTCTAGCGTGTGCACATGATGTATTCATTTGAAAATGTAAATAATAATTTCTCATCACAGTTTAATTGTTCTAGTCCAGGGACTCTCATCTAAAGGTTGGGGAATGTCTCCTAATGAGGGAGAAGTGTTTCAGTCTACAAACACACACACACACACACACACACACACACACACACACACAACCCTGAGCATTCTAATGGGTGTCTTCTGGGAATACAAGCCCACTTTTCCCAACTTGTAAAGAATAATAGTGGTTTAACAAGAGATAACCCTAAAAGAAGTGTGCTCTAGACAAGAGTAAAATGGTGAGTGAACAGAGGTTCAGTACCAGATAGAGCTAAACTTTAGGGTCCACAAAATAAAACACAGCTGTATAGCTATTTATAAACAAAATCTTCACTAATTTTAGCAGCTTGGTTAATATAATTTGCTGTTATTAAGTGCTGTTTCTATTGTACATTGTCTATGAAAGTGATCTGCTTACAAGAAGACAAATTTCATGTTGAAAAGTCTTAAGGGGAGTGACACTTCAGCAGCTTTACTGAGCAAATGTCATTCTGATTTGAGTACCATCACATGTTTCTGGACAGTATCCAGTGTTTTTCACTTTGTTATAAATCTGTGTTAGAATTTTCAAACCCCAGTGGTTGCTCATTTCAGAGAAATCCAAATTGCATGTAGCAAAATTCAGTTTAGAAAAGTGATACGGAAGGGTTATTCTGAGTACCCAAATCTCTGTGGACTTTGAACAAGCTGCTTCCAAAGGGCAAGGGAAGGTTACCAAATTAAACAAATGACATTTAAATCACTTTCTCCTTTCTGTGTCAGATGTTTTAAAATAGGTTAAACAATAATTAAAATGGAGCATCAGGTTTGGGAATATACCCTGTATAACAACTGCACCAAGAATGTATGTCACTGGCTTTATAGTGAATAATTATTGAGACATGAATTTTAGACTTAATCTAAATTCATGCCAGGAGCTAAGCATTTAGGAATGGATTTGACCATGCCTTGAAAGTCAATAATCCCTAGATGCGAATGAATGTGATCTTTCTGTATCTACTTGTTCTCTTAGCTTTGATTCATCACTAGCCAGTGCTGCCCTCCATGTGCTAGGGCAGGGGTCAGCAAACTGTTTTTGTAAAGGGACAGATAGCAAATATTTTAGACTTTGCCTCACAACTATTCAACCCTGCTACTGTAACATCAAAGCAGACATTGACTATATATAAATAAATGTATGTGGCTGTGTTCCAATAAAATTTTATTTATAAAAATAAGTGTCTGGCAAAATTTGGTCCAAAGGCCATAGTTTGTAGATCACTGCACTATGCCAACAGATGGATGATATAGTTTTAGTCAATTAATTGACCAGGAAAGTCCAACTCAATTTAATTTTTCCATATTAAGCAATGTATAGATAGGTAGATAGATGATAGATAGATAGATAGATAGATAGATAGATAGATAGATAGATATACATTATAAAGCATTGGCTCACTTAATTATGGAGGCTGAGTAGTCCCACTATGTGTCACCTGCAAGCTGGAGACCAGGACAGCTGGTGGTGTAGATCCCAGTTTGAATCCGAAGGCGTGCTGATGGCAGAAGGTCAAAGTCGCAGCTTAGAGTCAGACAGAGGGAAATCCCAGCCTTCCTCCTCTTTTGTTCTGCTCAGACCCTCAGGGGGTTGAGTGAGGCCCACCCCATTGGGAGGGGCCAGCTTCTTTACTCAGTCTACCAATTCAAGTACAAATGTCTTCTACAGAAGACCCATAGATACACCCAGAAATAATGTTTAGCCAGCTATCTGGGCATCCTGTGACCAATCAAGTTGACACATAAAATTAACTGCAACAAGAACCTCAGAAAAGTGTACATGTGTTTCTTAACACTAGGTAACTTTCATTGCCCTCCATGTCCAGTGAGAATAGAAGTAAAAGCTCGTTTCTTTCATTCTTTTCTTTCAATCCATTTTTCCCTATTATCTCATTTCATAGACTTGTTTTTTGACATTGTCAGGTGAAAAGTCATTTTTCATGATTTCTGAGGTATTTAGTTTTCGAATCATTTAGCACTTCAGAATGAGGGAGGAGCCATAAATTGAACTTGAAATTGCAATAGTGACAACTACTACAGAACACAATGAATCTGGGTATTGTGTGCTAATTTTTGCATCTGTTCTGTAGTGAGTGATGACACTCCACAAATGTCCACTTGTCTTCACCGTCATGTCACAGTGGCATGTAACTAGGCAACACTATGGAGAACTTTTAGTTAATACTCTGTATCCTGGAAGATTACCCCTAATCCAGTCCAGCAGTCTACCCAAGTCCTCTAAATACCAAGGAGGACAAGTGCCTATTTAATGTCAATTTCTCACCACACATTTAGACTAATAACATCTTCAAATATTTAACCCCTCTTCTTAGTTGCTGTTCTGTCTGCATTCAACATGTTTGAAATTGTCCTCAGGATTTAAATGTCTCTTGTACTAGAGGACTACTTTGTATTTGGTTAGATCATTCTCATCTGTAAAAGTCTGCTGAGCATCGAAACATCTCAGCTGTAGGTGGCCCCTACTGCTCAAACAAGGGGAAAAGGGAAAACGTCCCACCAAGTTTCAGGTAAAAACTTAGAAGCATATGTGGTGTTCCCATTTCTTTAATTGTGTTAATTAATTGTGCATTTACAATATTTATCCATGTACTCCATTCATGGAAAGCAGTTTAACCTTTATGGGGTGCAAATATAAACAGTTTTATTTTTCTCCTTTCACTGAGGTCAAACATACTTCATGGGTTCTCTTTACTTTCCCTTAACAGAATATCATTTAGGTTCATGTTCACATATTAAAAGCATATGGTTCAACCTCCTCCAGTTTAAAACTTTTAACTCATATCCAGTTGGGCTGTCTCCTACCCCCTGCCTAGTTGGAGAGACCCCCAGATCAAGAAGTTGAACAGGGAAAGAATGTTATGTGTTCTGCCTGATGCCTCTCTATCCCTCTTCTGTTTCCAGTTTCTCCAGATTTGGGGCTATCTTAGGGCAGAGGGATTTAATTTTAAGGATTAAAAGGCTTTCTTATTTTTTTATTCAGCTTATTTTATTGAAGTATAGTTGATTTACAATGTTGTGTTAATTTCAGGTGTACAGCAAAGTGATTCAGTTATTCATACATATATATCTGGGGGTTTTTTTCAGATTCTTTTTCCTTATAGGTTATTACAAAATATTGAGCATAGTTCCCCGTGCTATACAGTAGGTCCTTGTTGGTTATATATTTTACATACAGAGGTGTGTATATGTTAATCCCAAACTCCTAATTTATCCCTCCCTCCCTTTTCCCCTTTGGTAACCATAAGTTTGTTTTCTATGCCTGTGGATCTATTTCTGTTTTACATATAAGTTCATTTGTATAATTTTGTTTTAGATTCTACATATAAGTGATAACATGATTTTTATCTTTCTCTGTCTGACTTACTTCACTTAATATGATAATCTCTATGTCCATCATATTGCTACATATGGCATAATTTTATTCTTTTTTATGGCTAATATTCTATTGTGTGTATGTGTATATATGTAAATATATATATATATATATATATATATATATGTATATATATATATATATATATATATACCACATCTTTATCCATTCATCTGTGGATGGGCATTTAGGTTGCTTCCATGTCTTGGCTATTATAAATAGTGCTTCAATGAACATTTGGGTGCACATATCTTTTCAAATTATGGTTTTCTCCAGATATATGCCTAAGAGTGGGATTGCAGGATCATATGGTAGCTCTATTTTTAGTCTTTTAAGAAACCTCCATACTGTTTTCCATTGTGGCTGCACCAATTTACATTCCCACCAACAGTGTAGGAGGGTTCCCTTTTCTCCACACCATCTCCAGAATTTATTATTTGTAGACATTTTGATCATGGCCCTCCTGACCAATGTGAGGTGATACCTCATTATAGTTTTGATTTGCATTTCTCTAATAATTAATGATGTTCAGCAACTTTTCATGTGCCTTTTGGCCAGCTGTATGTCTTCCTTGGAGAAATGTCTATTTAGATCTTCTCCCCATTTTTTGATTGGGTTTTTTTTTTTGATATTGATCTGTATGTACTGCTTGTATATTTTGGAGATTAATCCCTTGTCAGTTGCATCATTTGCAAATATTTTCTCCCATTCTGTGGTTTGTCTTTTTGTTTTGTTTATGTTTTACTTTGCTGTGCAAAAGCTTTTAAGTTTCATTAGGTTCCATTTGTTTGTTTTTGTTTTAATTTCCATTACTCTAGGAGGCAGTTCCAAAAAAATATTGCTACAATTTATGTCAAAGAGTGTTCTGCCTATGTTTTCCTCTAGGAGTTTTATAGCATCTGGTATTATATTTAGGTCTTTAATCCATTTTGAATTTATTTTTGCGTGTGGTGTTAAAGAATGTTCTAATTTCATTCTTTTACATGTAGCTGTCCTGTTTTCCCAGCACCACTTATTGAAGATACTAAATTTTTATGGAAACACAAAAGAGCCCAAATAGCCAAAGCAATCTTGAGAGAGAGCAATGGAGCTGGAGGAATCAGGCTCCCTGACTTCAGGCTATACTACAAAGCTACAGTAATCAAAGCAGTATAGTAATGGCACAAAAACAAATAGAGATCAATGGAACAGGATAGAAAGCCCAGAAATAAACCCAGGCACTTATGGTCAATTAATCTATGACAAAGGAGGCAAGAATGTACAAAGGTTTTCTGATTAACTGGTGCCATTAGGGTTTTGTATGTTCTCCCTATAACAGAAGTTCAGTCCTGGGTCTCTTGACACACATGTGTGTGAGTATTCATCAAGCCCTGCCCAAGGGGCCACTCCCTGGCACAGCTTCCTGAGGGGCAAAGTTCTCTGGTTTGCTCCTCCCAGACACATTTTATCTGCTGGTGCTCCCTTGCCCAGTAGCAGAGCTGGTTTTCTCTGAAGCTAATGAAGCATAGAGGTTCCCACCCTTGCAGATGTCCTTCTGAGACCCGGGAGTTGCTAGGAATTGCAGTGGTTTTTTAATAGTCCTCTTTCAGAGAAGAAACCAGGCTGCAATCAGGAACCATTTCCATGTAAGCATTTCCTATGAAGAGCCTAAGGAGATTTCAGAGAGATAGCTAAATCTCTTTGTTTCCCTGTAATTCATTGTGATTTCTTTTCTCATTGTAAATAAATATTCTCTTTTACACATAAGTTTGTATATGTATTTTTCAATCCTTTTTGTTATAAAGGATCAAAAATTATATAAGCTGTGTGCTCCATAAAATCTAGACTAACGATTGCCCCTCTTAGGCAGATTCTTGGCTAAGGAGGTAACTCAAGGCAAGTATCAAAGTTTAATTTTCAAAAAGTTATAAACCTGACTTTCATACAAGTGTATAGTGAACACATGCTGAAAATTATTTATCTCATTAATGACAGAACCAGTATGTTGGTAAGGCTGATTCAAAGAGAATTCAGGAGGCTGAGCATATAGAGGCACAGAATGAAAGCTGGAATAAGATCACTAGGTTAGAGGCAAAACTCATTAGTATCCTACAAAGGAATAAAGTGTAAATTTGTGGTTGTCTTTTCTACCAATCTGTACTCATTTGCATCTCCATCAGACATAATTCTACAAGTGAGCATGTAACTTCCCAGAGTCTGGTCAATAGTAAATAGTGAGCCAAATAAAAATTCATTTTTCTAGAAAATTACATAATCCTTGAACAGGACTATTAGAAAACACCCGAGTATGATATTAATAAAACGTGTAGTTATCTTTCTGCTGTATTTCTAAGTTTTGAACATTTTCTAAACACCAGCCCCTTTCCACATCACCAAGAGATGAGAGTCACAGGCGCTTCATTGCTAACCACCCACCCCCGCCCACTATCCTGAATGTTCAGCAAGCTGGAGGTGACCATAAGCAAGACAGTATTAAGAAGAATAAACTCATTTAGTCTTCCAGGACATGAAAAGCAAATGTATCAATGCTATGAGTAGGAAAAAAGAAAAAACAGTCTCCTTATCACTTAGACTAAACATAATGCATCATAACATAGTATTCTGGTAATTTTTTTCTATTTTTTTTTTCCTGGAATACCCATGTTTAGAAGTTATTTTAATCTGAGTCTACTTGATTAAAATAGGATTTGTGTCTCTTTCACGCCACCAGCATGGCAGAGCACCTCTTTGGTGTGAAGTAGTGTGAACATGGGATTTACAAAGAAGGATATGACATGGCATCATTGTCTACATACTCTTTTGCTTATGCTAAGGGCTGTGGAATAAAATGAGTTTTTTCACTTATACATACAAAGTGCAATCTTAGGTTAAAACAGCCCAGGTTTCATAGCCTGTTGTTTATCTTTTTGATCTCATTTCTTTCCCCCACTCTACAAGTGCCAGGTATGGTGAAAATGGATTGATTTGGGGTCATTTATTTTTGCTTGGAGAGTGTGACTGAAGCTGCAGCGTTTTTAGTTGCTTACAAAAGTCGATCACGTATTTGGAAAGCATAACTCTCACCAATGTACCACTGTAAGTGTCACAGGTTTCTTGGTAAAGTACAAATGCAGTTTAAATTGATTTTCTAACCACTTTTATTACTGCCATCCTTGAGTGTAGCAACAAGGGTTGGGCATTTGTTTTTCTGGGACAGAAATCATTTCTGTCCTCCGCAGAGTTTCATTAAAGTCGTGATTCCAAATACAATTGTATTTAAATGTGAACAAATAAGGTTAAACATGGAAAAAATTGTATCATTCACACCAAATTTGAAAAGTCTCCAAGAGTTAAATACTTCAAGGTTTGACCAATGGGAAAAGACCACTGTCAAATTCCACACATAGTTTTTACATCATATTTATGCAGCAAGGTCAAACAAGTGGGGGGAAAAAATCTCATCTTCAATTTTCTCTACCCTTAGGTAACAATACATGGAGAAGTCATTTACCCTGATTGATCTTCTTGGGCATAAGAGACCTCTCTGGCTTAAATCCCATCTGAACACCATCTTTCCTCTCCTTTTCTTATAGAATACTAACATTTTTTTTCTCTACTTCAAGCAACAAGCAAGCAAAATATGAGCTGCTAAGATGCTATCCTTGACTGTTCTACTTAAAAAACTATTTGTTAATGAGTTTTTAGTGGGGAATTATGTGTTAAAACCTGTTTGTTTTGTAACTAGAAGTATTTGTTCTTATTTAAATCTACATGGTTTACCACTTACAGATCGCATCCGTGCATATGCGCGTGCATGCGCGCGCGCACACACTCACACACACACACATACACAAAGATTTAGTAAACTGTGCTAATCACTATGATTTTTACATATAATTAGACATCACACTTAAAATTGTGTGAAAACCTTGACAAACAAAATAAAAACAGAACAAAGTTAAAGCTGGAATCAAATGTGAGAGCTCCAGACTCCCTTGGCTTAGATTTACAAAATGCTTTAAATAATTAATTTAGGAAAGAAACAAACCAATCCTTTTGGTTCAGCAGTAGACAAAGTTCCAAGCCTTACATTTTGTTCCTGGCCCATTTGCTGGCACATTATATACCTTAGGAAAATTGCTTAACCTTTAGTCTAAGAAAATGAAGTGAAACTTTTTCCCACCTGCCTACCTAAACGCCAAGTGATTTGGAGCCGAAAGTTAAAACTTGCTAAAGACTTGAGAATATAAAGACTAGATGGAAAATATAAAGACTAGATGGAAAAACACTGGGAAATAAATTTGATTATTGTTTATTGACATTAAAATGCAATAGTGGCTTCAAGCAAGTACTGTCCACATATTAACACTGCTAATTGCCATTAACTTAACTATCACCAAGTGTTTTTTCTTTTGGAAAATGATATAATGACATTGTTCTGATGTGATTTCATTTTAAAATGGTGTTAAGGCTTAACGTATCTTTGGAAGATAGATTTAGATTTCTGTTTCACAAATGGAAAAATGTTGTGTTAGTTCAGAGATTTGTTCAAGTCAACACTGATGATAGAGACAGGATAAATCACAACTGTCTAGACTTTAAGTCAATGCTCTGCCCCAAACTTTGCAATATAAGTTAACTACCTGCTCCATCACACAAAAAACTTAGTTGTCCAAATTAAGTGATTCAGTAACCATTTTCACTTGAGAATTACAATTAAAGTCTCGGCTATCTACAAAAATTACAACTTCCTCGTTGCAGACCAGTCCAACAGGCAGGAGGTCTGTGTCTCACCGTTACTCTTAAGTAGGCCACCAACCATTTCTGGATATCACTTCCATCATTTTTGCAAAGAGGGGATTAAACTAGATGGGAATTTCCAAAAGTATTTTTCAAGATATATTAATAAGCATTCCTTAGGAAAAGAAGAGGGAGACAGCAATTTTTTAAGATACATTCATAAAATATCCCATTTCATATTCCCCTCTTGGAGTTTCACAGCATACTTAAAGATGTTAAAGAAGTCTTATGGAATATAGCCCATTTAACTCTACTTCATAGAAGTTTCTAAACTAATTTCATCCCCAAAAATATTTTTCCAGAAATACCTATTCCCATCACACAGTACACTCTCTTTCTCAGAAGCAATGTGAGTGCCTGATGATACAAAGTTCAACAAGTGGGATTTTTTCTACTCTTAAAAGAGTTCCAAAGCAGAAGATTGCACAACAGTTGGGACTATAAGTAGGTTTTGTATGCTACAATACCAAGAATCCTTATTCATGCCTAACTCACCTTTCCATAGGTTTCAAGGTATGCAACTTTCTCTTTTTAGTCCCACATTAATAGGTCTAATGATAAATACAGTTTAAATTCAATAGAACTGACAGAAAATCATGTCTAAATTTTAGAGTTTAAGTGTTGAGTTAGGAAATTATCTGAACATTAGAACTCTCTAGTAAGATCACACCTGAATACTCACCTAACCCATCTCCTTCCCCTCTGCTCTCTCACAAAGGCTTTGGGGCTTTTTGTTCCCTTCCCTAATCTACCCATCCACACAGAGATAAAAACTAAAGCCTCAAAATTGTTTTAGTCCTAAATGTGAGCTATAAACATTTATATCCATGATGGCAGAGCAACATTATCTGCTCCCAAGATGGAGAGAGGACAGCACTGGGGAAGGGTGGTGGGGAGGGAAGGGTCAGGATGGAGTGGAGGGGACTCAGTGCCTCACTGGCCTTGGGTGTGGACCACCAACTATCAGATTCAGGAGTCCTGAGAGCTTGAAATTTCCCTTGAGCAGAGGGTGAAGCAGTTGTACACCCGGACAGGGATGCAGACATGAATGGATGAAGACTTTGATGTCCAGATGAGGAGGAACTGCTCAGAGCCACTGCCTCCCCGCCGCACCAGGAGCCAGGGGCCCTAACCCCAAGGCTCAATTTCATATCTGCTCTTCTGTGTGATGTGCACACATTTATCTTCCCTGAGTGTCTTTTCTCATCTCACTAGAAATCACCCAGATGTTTCTAAGTCAAATTTGTCTAAGAATCTAAAGGCCCTTCTGATGCTGTTGTTTGAAGTCTAGAAGTATAATACCTAATTTAAATATTAAGGGAAATCTAAATGCCTGCTGATTTAAATATATTGAGAAATATTTTCTTATTTTATACTCTACCATTGTGTATGTTGAACATCTATTTCTGTGCAAATGGAGGACAATTGAGAAGATGTTTAAATATTGTGATCAGATGAAGTAAACATTCAGATAATGCTAGGTTGGGGCAAGTTACATTGACAGATAAATCATCCTCAACGTGGAACAGCTGAAAAGATTACTTGGATGTTCTGGGAGTTCAGTTTCTAGTGCTGGCCTTGACTTTCTATTGTCTGGTCTTATTTTACAACTTTGTAGGGGCAGAGGTTAACTTGTAGATTTTTGTCAGCTAGAGATGAAAATAATTTTTTTCCAATGGAAAAGTACTCTAAATGGACGTTAACCAGCTTCATATCTAATCAAGCAATCTTACCTTAATATTTTTTCTTAAATATTCTTTAGTTTTGATACCTTACTGATTCCCTTATTAATAACTGAGTTAAAGAAAACCTTGACATGCATTCATATTATATTTGCATGAGAGTCATAACTTCACTGGTATAAATTATACTTTATCAGAATTTCTGGTTCACTTTCCTTTCCCTCATCACTTTTACATAAAACAAAGTAGATGAAAATGGAGACCAAAAGAGGAAATAGTCACAACGAAGAAGGAGAAAGGCAATGTCAACCCTCCTGCCCCAGGACCGAGGAGAGAAGCATAGCTTCTTCCTACTAGCAAGCTGTGCTAATCATCCCATAGATCTTCCCTCCTGGGGGCCGTGCAGCCCGTGTCCCAGGTGTGAGGCCATGGCATTTGCACAGCAAGCTTCACGCTAGACAGGGTCTGCACCAGAGGCTTGATGCTCTGATGCTGCTGTCTTGAAACTCTCCACATATCGCCTTTGATTTTGGCTTTTGTAAATGAAGTAAGGAGAGAGAGCGGGGCATGTGCCAGGGCCCTGGAGTCCTGCATTCCTACACTCCCCAGGTCTCCAGGAAGAGTTCTTCAGCACCTGCCTCCCCGTCCCCGCCCAGCCGGTCCCCACAGCCTCCACTCCTGGCAAGGCCCTGGGTGTGGGAGCAGGGAGCGTCGGGATTGGGTACACAACAGCGTTAGACAGCAGAGAACATGGCAACAGCAGGGGAGAGAGACGACCAGAGAAAGTGCAAAGCTCTTTTTCTGTTTTTTGAACGAGGGTCTCTGCCTTTTCATCTTGAACAGGGCCCCACAAATTATGTGGCCATCCTATGGGAGTGAGGTATGGGGTTCTCAAAGACACACTGGCTGGTGTCCAATCCCCACATACTTGGAGTGACCCCTGCAAATATACTGAGCCAAGAACGATGGGAAAGGCAGGGTTTTCCATTTGTCATTGATCCTCCAATCTTTGTTTAGCTTCAAATCTTTGTTTTATTTTTATCATAATGATACCTCTTAGAGAACAAAATAAATCCCAATAATTCTGCATGAGGTAATTTAAGGAGCCCGTAACAATTAAAGGGATAAGGGATTAAGAATATTTATCACCCTCTGTTAGTTAATACCAAAACCATTGGTATATTCTTTTTGCCCAGAACTTACATACTAGAAATGAAAAAAACAAAAAATCCTCAGGCTCTCTTTTAAAGCCCAGACTTATAAAAATCAGGTTAGAAATATCTTAAATTTCCTTTTCTGAGGTTTTCATGGATTTTGTGTTATGAAATTGTTCTCAGACAAGGAACAGATCTTTTTAACAAGCATCTATACAGAGCACCTACTATATGCTAGCCATTTTGCAAGGCATCAAAAAAAAGCACAATAAATAAATCATAAACCTTAACACTCAAGAAGTTTAAGGGGGATGAAAATGCCACAATATAATGTATAAGTGCTGGTATCAAGAACTGTGCATATTGATGTGCTACTGAGAAATGTGTCACTGTGAAGCCACGGCACAAGCACAACATAAACAGAAGTGTAATACATGGACTTCATGCTGTACACCTTCACAACAAGCTCAGTTTTGATACATTGCACCTTTAGGTAAATATTATGTGTAACTTGTGCACAACCCAAAGCACATTTCATGTAATACAGACTTAGTTTTCACATATTCCTACTGAGTTCCTCTCCTCTTCAATTTACATTACTGACAAAAACATCTAAAACTGCCAAGTAAGGAAAAACTCCAGTGAAATTTCTCAACTGGCTGGCATGGCTGACTGGAGACTTAATAGTGGTGAACACCATCCCTTCTGAGCCCGTCTGGGTGAGCTTTTTACTGGAAGGAAGACTGCAGTTTATCAGGGGTCATCTGGCAGGAGAGATATTTATTAAAATTTTGAGAAACCTCTGGAATATTCTGTCTTCACCTTTCTACCCTTATAGAACAGGGGACTGCAGATCTCACAGCTAATATTCAAACTGAAATTGGACCACATAGATATGAGAAATCAACTTGACATCAAAGGTTATCCATCCTCCCACACTTGCTTTTCCTGCTCCCATCTCAATATCATAGGTGCTTTTATTTTTTCATTCACTTTTTAGAATAAGAAAAAAAAAAAAAATGCTTCCGTATATACCCGTGTGTTTTTCCCCTTTTGGATGCATCTGTAAACCCAGCTGTAATTCTTTTGTTGTTTCTCAGATGTAGACAAATAAACTACAAGCAAGACTACAAAAATAAAGGATTTTATTTGTCCTTGAAAATATGATGGTGTGAGCTAGCACATCTTTGTTTCAAACTAAAGCTCCTGTCTAATCTCTGCATCCATAATATTTTTCTGATATCTGAGTCTTTTTCAGAGAATATTCCTAGAAGAAAACAGAGAAATGTCAAACTGAAATAGCCCCAAATAGCAGATATAAATATGGAAGATATGTATAGAAGGCACACACGTCTTTTCATTAGAAAAGTCTCCTTTTTTTATAATTAGAGAAAGCAGAATTTTTAAAAAAAAAATAGAATGTGGCAGTAATTCCAATGGCACTTGTGACAATACAGTCTTATATAACCTAAAAATAAACAGCCAAATCAATCTCATCAAAAGCTGCTGAGGAATTTTTTAACTTACTCTGCTGCTTAAAAGCTATGTGATTTGGGGCAAGTCATTTCACCTCCCAAATCCTCGGTTTCTTGCCCATAAGATGAAGAAGATCTAAATGCCGGCTGGGCCAACTCCCCAGAGCTATAAGAGGCTGAAACAAAGCTACGTGTGTGGAAATGCTTTAAACTGCAAAGCCTCATCCAGATGCAGGGGCATTTTATTATATAGGTGCAGGATGTTGAAAAAGAGAGAATGTGAAGGCTCTTTTTGATTTGAACAAGCAGCTTCTATACTGCCCATGGGGATTAATTACAGACTTCCCATGTTTCCAAATATTCACAGATTTATTTAAACAGTGAGAGTCAGAACCTACTGAAACATGGTGAGTTGTTCAGAAGTCCAAAAAAATTATCCAGCCTTGCTTAATACTCACTTGTGTGAGACTCACATCCATGCTTTGATGCAAATATTCAGAGCAAGGTAGCTTCCTGTGATTCCTAGAATATCACCTGTGTCATTGAGTCACTGCCTCTCTCTTCCCTCCAGAGAAATCCCTGGGTATGGCTACACCTGAGTTTTAAAGACATATCCTGTTGTCGTCTCCCACCACATGGATTACCTGTATACTATTTCCAGATAACCATGAGGTTGGGGGCAGAGGGAACAATAGTAAAAATAACTGGCATCTTTAATTGCTTACACTGTCTTAATTATTCTATATGCATTGTTTCAACTTACCTTTGCAATAATGCAATAAAGTTCCTTCTATGGTTATCTCCATGGTATTAATGGCAAAAGCTAAGGCACAGAGAGGTTAAGCAATCTATCCAAGGTCACACCAGTGATGGAGGTGGGTTTATGCCTCAGGCAGGCTGCTTAGCCTCAGCTCTACACTGCATCCAATGGGAGGTTCTACTGAAATGACTCATTGCTGTTGCTGTTGTTTGGGCAGCTACCACTTTTGAAGTGCTTTTCTATGTTTTGTGAATGGTGCTGAGTACTCTATCTCATTAGTTGATGTACCTTTTTTTTTTTTTTAACTTTTTGGGTTTACTTATTTATTTATTTATTTATTTATTTATTTTTGGCTGTGTTGGGTCTTCATTTCTGTGCGAGGGCTTTCTCTAGTTGCGGCAAGTGGAGGCCACTCTTCATCGCGGTGCGCGGGCCTCTCATTATCGCGGCCTCTCTTGTTGCGGAGCACAGGCTCCAGACGCGCAAGCTCAGTAATTGTGGCTCATGGGCTTAGTTGCTCCACGGCATGTGGGATCTTCCCAGACCAGGGCTCGAACCCGTGTCCCCTGCATTGGCAGGCAGATTCTCAACCACTGCTCCACCAGGGAAGCCCCGATGTACCTTTTTAGAGGAGACATTACAGCCTCTATTTTACAAAATAAGGAAACTGAAGCTCAAAGAGGTTAAACAGCTTGTTGAAGTTTGTAGAACAAGTGTCATAAGTGACTTAGCTGGGATTTTAGCCCAAGTCTGTTTGAATCCTATGCCACTTGTTCTTTCAATAATGTTTTCTTAAATCCTCCTGATCCTTTTCACGTGGTACGCATGACATCTTCTGTACAAGCTCCATCTTCTGGATCTAATTTACCCCTTCTTCCTAGCTCCCTGCGACAAGAAGATTCTGGTTATTTCCCCGGATCATACAAACACCAAGGCAGTTCCAAAAGCTAAACCATGCAGTTATTTACATTTTTATTGAAGTCAGTCAATCAATGCAACTGGCACAGCTACCATGCTCTTCTCCACACGAAAACGATTCAGGCAGTAGTTGGAGCTGGGATGACTAGAGGTTCCTCTCGTGAACGGGTAGTTACACACTGCCCTGCAGACCCGTGCAGTGACCAGTCAACTCTTAAGAAAGAAGGACAGTTTGGTGCCTGAGTGCTTGGTAAAAGGTCAGGTCTTCCCTGCTCATCAAAACTCAAATGCATTTTGAATTTTTGAACCATTCTGTTAAAATGAAAAACAAACCACTTAAAAATAAGAATTAAAACAGTGCATAAATGTTACCTGTTAGATTGCTGGGGCAGCAAAGCCTACATTTGAACACATAGGTATCACCCTGTCTTGTCTTCTGCCTGTTGCTGCAGTAAAGATTGGAAAATGACAGAATCCCTGTCTTCTTGACTCTTGTACAGGAACCAAGCTGTGACAGTAGCTACCCTGTACAAAGGAAGAATCCCACCCTATACATAGTAAATACACGAATAGAAAGGCTCTCGTAGGCCAAAGACATTCTGCTAGCCCAGGCAAGGGGATACTAAGTATTTATCCCCAAACCATTAAAAAGAAAAAATAGCCAACCCTAGTAAATGCTTTTAGAAGAATCCAAAACCAGATAATAAAAGCAGTACAAGCAGGCTTACTGGAATAGGAAGTGTCCATGAAGTTAAGCTAAGTGGAAGTGCAAGGTATTCACTGTGCTGGGAAGATTGTTTTTCCTTTAGAAACCTGGCAGCCTCTGCTGGCAGAACATGACAGCAGTTGCCTAACCTGATTGGCTGTGTTTTCTTTTTTCTATGGCTCTGTCTACTGTAGCCTGAAATTGTCACTTTACTTGGCTAACTGGTAAATCACAAGCAATAAAGGAGCTGGTTGTAGTTTTAATTGTACTAACAAGAGGAGAAGTGTGAGGGGGAAATTCATGTTTCACTCTAGTTGCCTTATACTTGTGGATCTGGTGTTTCTGGTGTGACTTATGCTGCTTCAAGGCTCAGAGCTACATTGTAAAGTCGGTTTCAGCTTCAACAAATCCTCTACAGGTCCCGCTGTGTCCCCCTTAATGGCAGGACTGGTGGATTCCATCTGTGAGGAAGCAGGCGTTGCATATGAACAACCACAGGGCAGAGGACAAAGCAGAAAAGAACGGCAATTCAACAATTCCTTTTCTTTTTCATGCATGGTGTTTTTTGTTTCTTTTAAACACTGAGGATGGAAATCAGTGAGTGCTTTAGAAAGAAATAATTTTTATTGTGGAATTGGAAGAATGATTATTTGATGTTCTATATTCATATGCTTAAAAGCAAAATGCTTTTGCTTAATATAACAGCAGGCTTTAAGATCTGAACTAATCTTGCTTCGACACATCACCTTAAGAAACAGTGGGTTTCTTGAGCTGCTGAGCTTCACTCTCTCGTTCTAGGTTTGTTTAACCTGATGTGAACATAAATTCATTCTAGAGAAAGAGTCCACTGAGAATACATAAGTACTTCGATTTTACCTCAAATTAAAATGGGAGAAGGAACCAAACTTCTCGTGAAAAAAACCTGAGAGTTATTGTTTTTTATATTGGCCCAAAGGTAGAACAGTATTCTCTTTATATTCCGTTTCTCTAAACTGGATTGAATCTTCCACTGAGCAGAGTAACAAAACCGGTAATAACTTACTGCCACCTACAGATGGGAGATAAGTCTGCTGGTAGCAAAAAAGGTGAACCTGGGGTTCACAATGAAGCCTCACAGGTCATGGAACAAGATCTCACAGGTATGAGGTGCAGGAGATGAATACTTCCCCACTCATGGTAATTGGATTGTGCTTGTAGTTTATGAGATTTAAATGAAATTAGAGCTACTAAAAAAGCAGATTCTCCAACAGTATGTTCAAATCATTTTCTTCTCCTAAAGGTTTTTTCTTAATGGCCGTGAGTTTTTAGTTACTGCAGGAGAGGAAGAAAACCTCTGATCTGTGACAAGCCCTGTGCCAGCCAACGTTTGCAGCAAGCTGTCACCTCCGCCACAGCCAGAACGCTGCTTCTCCACCCTGGGGACAGGCTGCTCTGGGGCACAGGGTTGTGCCATCTCTGGGTCACTACTACTTGAAGCCACATACTCGTAATTTTGGGGGGTCATATTTGAAGTATCTCAGACGTCCTTGCCCACACTTCTCAGTGTGTAACTAATTGGAATATTTCTTTTCCCTTGTATAAAATATTCTTGCTCTTATTTTTCTGTCCATTTAATCATTCACTTCCTTTCATAAAATGAGTTCATATGGTTTTACTATTTCGCTTGGTGTTTTTGCATTTCAAACAAGTATTTATTACATTTTTCCAAGTCTAAATGTTGAGTTGAAAAAAAGATAAATAGAATATACAGGGAGATATTTTTGAAGAAACATTGGAGATCATCTAAGAAGTAAAAGGTAATGGCTGAGAACAGAATAACACCTTAAACTTATACAGTGCTGTATGTCAATAAAACTGGAAACAAACAAAAAAAAATGAGGGAAAGAAAGAAGGAAAGAAAGAAAGAAAGAAAGGGAGAGAGGGAAAGAAAAAGAAAGAAAGAAAGAGAAAGAAAAAGAAAGAAAGAAAGAAAGAAAGAAAGAAAGAAAGAAAGAAAGAAAGAAAGAAGGAAGGAAGGAAGGAAGGAAGGAAGGAAGGAAGGAAGAGAAAGAAAGAAAGAAAGAAAGAAAGAAAGAAAGAAAGAAAGAAAGAAAGAAAGAAAAAAAAAAAAAAGAAAGAGAGAGAAAGAAAGGTAAAATTAGGGCATATTATGTACTAAACACCACAGTAAGAGATTTATCTTTATTGTGTCTACCTCTTATAACAATCCTGCAAGTAAAACCTATAGTTTAACAGATTAAGAAAGCTGGAAAACTTGCCCTTGGCCAGTAAATTCTAGCCTTGGATTCTGAGCCTAGATTTACATGACTCCAAATTAGACCATCCATCTAGAACTCATTGCTTCTCATTAGTTCATGGAAGAGATGAGGCTAAAACTCAATTTCAGACTGCCAAGCAATTAGTGGAATCAGAAACACTTTTCCTTATACCATGCTGCTCCTATACCTCTGTTTAAGCTTCCCATGACTATTTGGGATCCTTCTTCTCTATTAAACTTCGAAGTTCCTCTGAACTATTTCTCGGTCCTCTGCTCGTTATGCCCTACTTCCTCTCCAAGATGATCCCATCCATTCCTGTAAGTGAAAGAGTCACCTACCCGCTTGCAATGCCCATTTTGATCATCCTTGTTGTATAAACTGATTGCCAACTTGAGCTGGATGTCTCAAAGGCAGACTGCCATCTCCCTTCTTTAGTGGATAGCAGCACCATCTTCCCAGCTAACCAAGCTAGAAAACTAACAGTAACCCTCTATCCCCTCTTCTTCCCTCTCCCCCACTGAAATCCAGCGGTAAATCCATTTCATTCAACATTTAAAATATATCAAAGGCCACACACTCTTCACCTCCACTGCCATGAACCAAGTCAAGATCACCATCTTCTATTTTATATATAGTAGTTTGTATCTGCTTATCCCAAACTCCAAATTTATACCTCCTCTACCCCCTTTCCCCTTTGGTAACCTTAACTTTGTTTTCTATGTCTGTGTGTCTGTTTCTGTTTTGTAAACAAGGTCATTCAACAGGGTCCTACTGTATAGCACAGGGAAGTATATTTAATATCCTGTAATAAACCATAATGAAAAAGAATATGAAAAAGAGTATATATGTGTATGTATAACTGAATCACTTTGCTATACACCAGGAACTAACACAACATTATAAATCAACTATACTTCAGTTAAAAAAAAAGATTACCATCCTCTCTAACAGGCACAGGAGAAGATGCTCAACATCACTAATTATTAGAGAAATGCAAATCAAAACCCCAATGAGATATCACCTCACACCTGTCAGAATGGCTATCATCAAAAAGTCTACAAATAAATGTTGACAAGGATGTGGAGAAAAGGGAACCCTTTCACACTGTTGGTGGGACTGTAAATTGGTGCAGCCACTGTGGAAAACAGTATGAAGGGTCCTCAAAAACTAAAAATAGAAATACCAAATGATCCAGCAATCCACTACTGGGTACATACACAAAAAAATGAAAACACTAATTAGAAAAGGTACATGCACTCCAATGTTCATAGAAGCCTTATTTACAATAGCTGAAGTACGGAGGCAGCCTAAGTGTCCATCAACAGACAAATGATTAAAGAATATATATGCAATGGAATGTTACTCAGCCATAAAAAAGAATGAAATTCTGCCATTTGCAACAACATGGATGGACCTAGAGTGTCTTATGCTTAGTGAAATAAGAGAGAGAAAGACAAATACTATATGTTATCACATATATGTAGAATTTTGAAAATAAAACAAATGAAGCTATTATATATAGCAAAACAGAAACAAACTCACAGATATAGAGAACAAACTAGTGGTTACCAGTGGGGAGAGGGAAAGGGGGAGTGTCAAGATAGGGATAGGGGATTAAGAGACACAAACTACTATGTGTGAAATAAAGAAGCAACAAGGATATACTGTACAGCACGTGGGGATATAGACATTATCATGTAATAACTTTATATGGAGTATAATATATAAAAATATTTAATCACTATGCCGTACACCCGAAACTAATAAAATATCATAAATCAACTATACTTCAATTTTTAAAAAATCATTTTGGAGACAATCAGGAAAATATCACCATATTCTCTTACCTCGACTACTGCAACAGCTCCTAACTGGTCTCCCTGACTCTTAACTTGCACCCTCCCATGAATTGTCCAGCCAGCAACCTAAATAGTCTCTTTAAACTACATTTTTATCACTCTTCCAAATACATTTAGAATCAGCTTCAAACCTTTTACTGTGTCTTGAGAGGCCCTGTGTGGTCTACCAATGGCCAAATCTCTGACAGCACTTTGTGCCAACTCCTCTTGCTCACTGTGGCTGCTTGACAGTTGCTAAAACAAGGCAAGTTCACAGCAACCTCAGAACCTTCCCACTCGCTGTTCCCTGGGCCTGCAGTAGGCTTGCCATAACTCTTACCATAGGAGGATCCTTTTCTTTGTTAAGCTTCAGTTCAAAAAATCCCCTTCTTAACAAAGCTCTTACAGAAATCCATCTAACTTCTGCCCCCACATCACTTCAACAATTATTCTCTCCCTTCACTAGACTTACTTCCTCTGTGATGCCCTTCACAATTTATATTTATATTATTATTTCTCTTTTTACTTGTTAACAATATGTCTCTTCTGGTAGACTACTCACTCTGTAGGGATGGAACCATATCTGTATTAGTCACTATTTATTCCTGGCACTTAATACAGGCCTGGAATGTTTTCAATGAATATTTGCACTCCATGAAAATTTGTTGACTAAATAAATTATATTAGTTTGTGATGACAGTAGATTTGAGTCCCCCCACTAGCACATTAGCTTCGCTATTTAGTCATGTTTCTAGACCATATCACTAGATCTACAAACATTTGAAAGGTTTTGTCCTTGACACAAAGAGAACAAAGCAAGAGGGTAAGTGTGGGTCAACTCAAAGTCTCTGCTAATTGAAAAGTAACCTGAAGTGTACATATGTCAGCACGTTGTGCTGAATTCTGGGTAAAGTTTCACACTATCATTCGTAAATAACTGTTTCTCCTTATGCCTTAATTAGATTTTATGGTAAATGTACATCGTGGATATGGTGACCTTCAAGTGTCTTTGTTTCTTTATTAAAAACAGGGCCTTTTGGTAGTTTGCACAAGAGAGCACTGGCGTTGCTAGTTTCCTTTTCTTTCAGAGGTGATAGCCACTTACAAATATATCCTATAGTTTTACACACACACAAATCTTTTAATATCATATGGAATGAAGATTGGTTAGACCATGCTTGAAAAAAGCACTTAAGAAACTTGTAAGTGGGGAGCATAATATATATGTATATATATAGTATGCACACAAGATTTTTCTCTGAACTTTAGACTTTTTGGCATAAAAATTTGTCAAATCTATAGTCTCTAATAAGTAGTTTTAATCCATTGCACCTTGAGAAATAGCTGCACACATAGCATGTGCTCTTCATCCTGTCAGCAAACATTTATTGAGCTCCCATTATTTAGTAGAAGAAAAATAGCATTGATCCTCATTATTGGTGGATTCCATATTTGTAAATTCATCTATTCAGTAAAACTTTTTTGTAACCCCCAAATCAACACTGGTGGCATTTTCTCAGTCATCCACCAACACGTGCAGAGTGGTGAAAAATGTGAGTCACCTGATGTGCACATTTCAGCTGAAGCCCAAACAAGGTGACCCTCTGCCTTCTTGCTTTGGCTCTCATAATACAAATAAGTGTCTTTTTTGTGGTCTATTCAGTGTCACATTTTTTGCACTTTTTGCTTTTTGTTGGTGATTTCACTGTTTACATGGGCCCACAAGCATAGTGCTGACACTCTGCCTAGTATTCCTAAGTGCAAGGAGGTCCTGTGTTAGATAAGCTTTGTTCAGATATGAGTTAGAGTTCTGACGGTCATGAGTTAATTGTTAATGGATCAACACATCCAGAAAGAGGAGGGGGAAACTCATTCATCTGTACATAGGGCCACTCCAGAAAGTGCTGAAGTAACAGCTATACGGCGTGATGAAGCTACGGAAAAGATGGACATGTGACTATGTGGATTCATGGGATGATGATCACTAAAAAAAGTGTTGAACAGCCTTGTTGTAAGGCTGAAAGCCAAAAAACATTAGTCACTTTATCCAGGGTCAGAAAATGGTAAGCCTTCTCCCACTCGTGCTGACTGGCTTGCACATTTGACCTTGGGTACACGTATCACCTTTGATACACACGGAAAATATTTAAACTTGCAAGCAAGACAGGTTTTGCAGATCAGGAAGCTGTGGAATGATTTTTTTTAAATAACCACTAAGTGTTAGAAAAAGGTTTATGTGGAAGAGCAAGTTTCTGACACTATTAAGACTGGCTCATTTTACAAGGACATTAACAAATGAATCTATATAATGTAAATGGTGTTTTGGTTAAAGGAAATGTGACCAGAGCCTTGCAGGAACCTAACGTTGTATTTCCCCTAGGAGCAATAGGTCAGTATTTGCTAATTTAGAGTTCACAGCAACTTTATAGAACATAAGAACCAGAAATAAAAAGAATCAACTGTATGTCTCTTACCTTTAAGAGGGCACAGTCTAGTGGAGAGAGGCATGTCTGCAGACAATTATATAAATGGCATCCATGAAGCATGGAATATATATGTGTTGACTGAATGAGTGAGTGAGTGCATAGAAAGGCAATGAAAGAAATGAAAGAAATATGTGTAAGATAACAGCAGTAGGAGGCACCTAACCTAGGCTGAGAACTAAACGGAGAATATCTTCCGAAATATTTACAGACAAAAAAAGTTACCTAAAAAAAGGAGCTACATGTACAAAAGTATGGAAGGAAGTTAACTAGAAAGTTTAAGGAATTCTAGTATGGCTAGAATATAGGATACTTGCAGGAGAATGACAAGGGTGGTGTAAGTGAGGAGCCAGGGGCCAGACAATAGAGTTTAAATTGTGTGCTGAAGGCAATAGGGAAATGGAATGTGTAAAACATAGACATTTTCTACTCTTTTTCTAATGGAACTGCATCTACTTCTGTCTGGTTTTAAGAGAATCCATTGATGAGTCCTTAATTTTTCATGTTGATTAGATATATTTGTATGGAACCTTCACTAGGAGTATAATTTAAAATACTTCACTTTATTTTAGTATATTTTACAAAACCCAAGTTACTGTAGGTAGCACATTGTTCTCATTGGATAATTCTGAAAATACAGAACTAATAAGAGAGCAGGGATGGTAGATACACCATAAAAAGTAGAAGAGAAGAATGTGTGTACATATAAGTATGTGGTGTATATACATATCCACACACACACATACATATATATTTGCATATATGTTAGGAATTACAGAACACTACTCAAATCCCCAGATGCAGAAAGATCTTCTCCTTAACCAGTAAAGAGCTTAACCCTAGCCCCTTCAACATTGTGCAATTTTGTCTCTGTTTGGAACTCAGTTAACAGAATGGTCTTAATTGAAAGCTTGGTTCAGGAGACAGGGAGGAGGAGAGAGGGAAAAGGGAGGGGAAGGAAGGAGGGAGAGTTGGGAGGGAGGGGAGAGAGACAGAGAGACAGAGAATGAGAGAGAGCGCACACAGGCGCACAGCACCTCGTTGGGAGCTATTTGTCTGTGGTGTCACTAGCTTGCTTCTGGAGGCCACGTGCCAGTGTGGCTGCCACTGTAAAGAGAAACTGCATGATAGAGAAAAAGACACTTGTCTCACATTTCTGAGAGACAAAGATAAGGAAAAGCACGTTCTCCTCCAGTGCACAAACAGCAAAGACAAGTGCACAAGCTAGGAGGAAGCGATTGAGGTTGAGAATTCATCTCTGGGGAGAAGAGAGAGGACAAAAGCATATCCATCTTCACACAATGGCAGCTACTACAAAGAAATGACGGAGTACAAGTGCTCTATGCAGCCAAGGAGGATTAATAGTGAAAGGAGAAGGCTGGAAGCTCTAAACCAATATAAAAGCAAGACCTTTTGCATTTTCTCTTGGTCTTTGGGCTGAGCGTATGTATTTAACATTGTTTTAATCAAATGTTGATGCATTTTTTGCACCATTTGATTAATGTGTTTTTACCCCTGAGTCATTAGTACTCTGTTAAATACTCCGTCTTGGTGAAACCACAGGAGGATGCAAAGTAAGCAAAGAAAGCACTTTTGAATGAACATTCTATATTACACCCATTACTGAAAACTTTGCCATGTTGGCCTAAATAACTAATAACATATGTCATAACCCTCACTTTGAAATAGGTCTGTTTTCTCTCTAGCGACTCAGTAGAAAAGAACCATTTAATCAATTCCACAAAACAGAAGAGCTTAACAAAAAACATACTCAAGGTGTGCTTTCTGCAGAGGGCATTTTTTTCCTGATTAATTGCTTATTATGCTGTTATGACAATATTCCTGCTTGTTATATTACCTTTTAACATCTTTGCTGGTATCCACAAAAGAGTTGATTAAAAGAGTAGGAAAAGGCAAGAGAGTAGAGCTTTGAATCACATCAAGCAAATCTCAAAAATGTTAAGGCAGGATTCACAGACCACTCACACACGTACATATACAGCACTAATAGTAAATCACAGACCTTTTTTTATCAAGAAAAATCATTGGTTCTCTAAAGATTATCACTTCTGCTTCAAACAATTCAGTAGAAACACAGCCAAATGAAGCTGATAGCAGTAATTATTTGTCATTTTTAAGAGTAATATGAAGTAATTTTCTCTTTTTCATAAAAATAACAAACATTTATTGAGCATTTTTAGTGCTTTTCATACATTAGTTTAACTTTCCCAACAATTCTTTGAGATAACAACTGTTTATTATCTCCTTTTTTTAGATGACAAAACTGAAATACAACAAGGTTAAATATTTTTGCCAAGATCAAATAAGATAGAACATTTGGGAAATGAGATT